>NC_091827.1:76126970-76426970 GCF_038994185.2 Dermacentor albipictus
ATTACGTGATCAGGCGGCCATTACTTCTACGAGAAATCAAAATAAGTAATTCAATGTTTAACATAAGTATGTTAATTAGCTTTTCCATTATTAACATTGCGGCCACTATTTCAATCTACGAATTATAGCCGGTGAGTTCGGAAGACGTATTCACTTCGAACGAATGATCAGGACTGCACCAGTTTCGATATGTAAATTTTAAAGTGTGCGACGGAAAGCATTGGCGTTCCAGTTACTTTTTAAAGAAAACGTTGTTTTATTCATTGAAGCACAAAAGTAACCGGTTTGCAGATTGAAATTGTGACCATAATGTTAATAAATGCGAACGTTAATTAAAATAATTATGTCAATTGTTTTATTAAGTATTTTGATTTCTCGTTAAAGTTGTGGCCTCCTGATCAAGTTATTTAGGTCAAGGATTAGATTTGTGTTATATGCCATGGGCAATTTTTCGAAATTTGGTGAAGCTAAAAAAAGAAAGAAAGAAAGACCCCGCATGTATACCCCGCCATTTCCCAGTGTAGAGTCCAAGAAAGCTCTTCCTTTCTTGCAAATGCAAATCCCGCGTTTTATCTCGTTCACCTTCAAGTATTGTTGCGTATGATTTCTCTTTTCTGCATTTTATTGATTCGTTTAACCTCGTTTTAGTTTAAGTACGCCGCCCGCACTCCTTGGCCAATCCCCCCGTTGTGGGTGCGCGCCACAGCACAGAAATACTTTATGCACCTAATTAAACCACCCGATTCTTGGCCAATCCCCCACTGTGGGTATGTGCCACGGCCACTCAGGACAACAACAACAACAACTACTAACCCGCAGCTTCGCTTTCCCTAAAGAAAGAGGAGGAAGAAGGAGTGCGAGCCATCATGCTCCAGCCGCGGTCGCCCGACGTCCCGCAGGCGGCGGCCCCGACCGCTGGCCCAGCGCGGACGGCGGCCGTCGACGACGTGCGCTCGGCCTCGTCCACCGCGTCCACCTCTCCGCAGGACGAGCAGCCCCGCACGACGCGCGGCTCGCTCCTCACGCACTTTGGGCCGTACCCGCGCTGCCGCCGACAGCGCGGCAAGTCGCCCCCCCGCAAGACGTCGAGCTACTTCGCGTCGGCGGCCAACACGTGGGGCGGCTACTCGGGAACCTACGCGGACGAGCTGTCGTCCTCGGAGCACAACACCACCGAGGCGTGCAACGACAGCGAGAGGTACGACGGCGTCGTCGACGGGGTTTGAAGGGGGCGCTGGCGCCGGGGACGGCGTGGAAGTGCGGGGAACGATGCAGCATGTTTCATGCTTCGCCTGTCCGAGCAACGCGGCGGCTGAGCAGAGTGCTCGGATACTCGACGGAGAGGTCGATCGTCTGCGTACGAGAAAGCGTGGTCACGTTTTTTTTTTCTTTTGCGCTCGATGTAAGCTAAGCCGCGTTTTGCGTAAGTTAATTCGCGCACGCTAAGTATTAAGCGCAGCGATATTATGTGCTCTTGGCTTTTTCTTGACGCGAGGTAGCCTCAAGTCGCAGAGACGTCTACCACATGCGTTCCATTACTTGGGCTTGAGGCTCTCCTTGGCAATAAAGGTAGACTGTCTTCAACGCTGGCCAGAACTGAAAGAGACCCTGAGAGATGGTACAGCTGATTGAGGGTCTCTTAGATTTCTCGTGCAAGATTGCTCAAGGCTGTCTGAGGCATGCATACGCGCGTTCTGGTTAAGGAATTGCGAGAGGGACATCCGAAAGAGTGTGACGTTTGTATCGGGTCTAGAGTTGCACCATTCTTAATTAATATCTTTTTAAAGTGAAGTATATATACAGATCGCATTTCGTCCCGTCTTGATGGGCTGGTAAACAAAAATACAGAAAAGCAGTCAGGAAAGACGTTGCAGGTCGCGAGGTTAAGCACAAGAACACATTTATTTCAAGCGTTGTCAATGTGGTATAGCAGTTGCCCCTGTCGCGTATGAATACGTATGTCGGGCAGACGGGCCGTTGCTCCCTTTATAGGTTAAGAGAGCACCAGAGGAAAGCGCAAAGCAAGGATAAGTATTCGCACGTGGCTGTCCACTGTGAAGCGCGTGGATGTATCCCAATGTGCGACAACACTAATGTGCTAGACAAAAATCAATACGAAGAGAAAGGAATCGTACTCGAAGTCTCAGCGAACGCGTAGGAACCCAAGACCAATAGCGCTTCTGCCCTGCTGTCGGAAATGCAACTGGGTATTGTCAGGATTGGGGGCTCAATCCCATCGCTCGTGATCCTTTGTCAAGATTGGAGTCCGGCATGAATTCGAAGGTAGCTGGCCCATGCCGTCGTCCAACTTATCCACGCTGAGGACGTTGATGAAGCGAAGAACTGCTTCTCATCGAAAACGAGGAATATGGGTTTATTTACAGTAATTAAATCAGTCTAACATGACTGCTTGAGAAAAAGAGTGTCAGTCCAACATGACTGCACGAGAGAAGTGCGTCCAGCATTCGCACCACAGCAGTTTTTAAACACTCGGTCCTCCCGCGATACAAGGTGACGCGAACGTTCGTTTACTCATTGTCAACTTGCCGCCGCCCCGCAGAACAGTTTACGCACACATTGGCACACACATTCCAATGTCCGGCGCCGACGTCAGAGGGGCGCCGTTCCGGGAAGCTCGGAGCCATGGTGGGTAGCTCGTTGTCCTGCGTCCCGGAAGGCGCATAGGAAGCAACAAGAAATGGCTTTCCCGCGGCAGCTCGCTCATGCGTAGCAGATCAGGTCCGCGCTGGGGAGCTCGGGCACAATCGTTCGCCCGCCGAACTCTTTCCATCACAACGACGATGGGGCTGGAGGATGGCGGCGGTGCCAGCACAAACCCCGCTTCATCGAACGCATCCTAGCTGAAGCGACGGAGAGTGGGGGATGCGTGTCTTGTTCCCCGGTCGTAACTGGGTGGCAATCTTGCATTGCAGCTCGCCATTCTTAACAGTATTCACTAACGCTCTGCTACTCCATTCATGCTGCAAGATGTTGAACGGCAAATGGAAGACGTGTCCATATCTATATAGTGATTGGCATGTTGAGGAATGGAATGAATCTATTTGACCAGGCCCACCGACCACTGCTACGTAAGGACTGCCTGTGGGGCCGGCATTTCGCGATTGACGGCGCACCTCGTGGGTGAGAGGAATTCGCTCTTCCGACAGTGTCGTATCGCTTACCTCAAAAGAAGTTACTTCAGCCCCTGAACGAATTCGGCAAGAATGAGTATACCGTTCGTTGCATAGTGACAAAGGGAGTAGCGCAGTTCCCTGGCATAGTAAGTTTCTCACGCGTGTTATCTATATGCACGTTCACCACAAATCGCATGCAAACTTACGCTCACTCTATCGCCAACATATCAAGGCTATGTGAATGGGCGCACACTTAAGTCAATGCGCCGAAGAGAAAATAAACCATCAGGTGGTGAATGCGCCGAGAAGCGTTACTGGGTCAGAAACATGGCAAACCGCTGCTTGAAAGTGTTTTCCGAATGAAGGACGAAGCGCAGAATGCACGGATCCTGGTTTAATTCATAAGCGGAAATTTTGGACAGCTAGACAAACATAAATAAAGAGAGAAAAGGATCGCACTTGAAGCCTACCATATTATGAGAGAGGGGGACAGTTGCGCGTCAGTGTACCTTCATTGACCCGACCTTGGATGCGTCACTGTGTGATCGCACATGGCGGCGCCTACTGGAGCAAGTAATTCGGTCATGACGGCTAAAGAAAAAAAATTATAAAGAAAGAAAAGAAGGAACGAAAACAAAAACAAAACTTAAAGAGGAAGGGGAAAATTACAAGCATAATCGCGCGCAAATTTGGCTTTCGTGTGACGTACTATGTCACAACTCACGATTTCGGTCGCTGTGGATCGACTTCTTCCCTACCACTTTTGTTTTTATTCTGATCTCCATGCGGCCGCATGCGCTTTGTGAGGTTCAGCTCCGTTGTGTGTAGCTGGGCACAGTTGGAAGTTAGAGCCCGGCCTATTTACTTCCTCGGTTTCGTCTTGTTTTGCGCTACAGCTACTCGTAATGAAATGTCCTGAAAACACCTGCAGACGTTCCAGCTGCAGAAACGACAAACAACCACGTCAAGTGTGTGTTTGTGTGTGTGTGTGTTTGCGTGTGTGTGCGTGTGTGTGCGTGTGTGTGTGTGTGTTTGTGTGTGTGTGCGTGTGTGTGTGTGTGTGTGTGTGTGTGTGTGTGTGTGTGTGTGTGTGTGTGTGTGTGTGTGTGTGTGTGTGTGTGTGTGTGTGTGTGTCGGCACGTTAAAGATCCCCTGGTGGTCAAAACTAATCCGTAGTCCCCCACTACGCCGTGCCTCACAACCAAATCGTGGTTTCGGCACGTAAAACCCCAGTTTATGTGACCAAAAAAAAAATTGGGGTCACTTGTGGTATTTGTATGGTCGCGTATGACGTGAACGGGCGCACCGCATCGTGTACCGCACACACGACGTGCAGGCTTCAGCGGCTGCTGTTCAGACTTCCTCCGGACCTGAGTGGCTGCCTGCTCCAGTTCTCCATCGACCTCCAGCACAAGCTGCGCGAGACGGGACTCAAGGGCAACGTCCTGCTCTCCCCTTTCTTCGTGGCCAGCTCACTCATCATGCTGCTGCGGGGGGCCAGCGGGAACACGTACGATCAGGTGAGTGACGCAGCTGCCAGTCCGAGTGCGCATCCGGTACTCCTTATTTCTTTTTCTGCCGTTTCGCATGGATCACTAAACGTATCTCGCCTGAGGAATAGGGCAGCGCGTGAACGCTGAAGGTCGGAAGGAGAGAAAGCCATGAGAGGAGATTCTTAATAGAAGGGAGTTGAAAATATGGGATGAAGTGCATCGCAGTAACCGTCTCTCCGTAGAGGACACCTCAACCGCGCTGCACAGGGGGAAAAGGGAATGCAAAGAGGGGTGAGAGAGGGAGAGAGGGAGAGCCATGAGAGAGCGCCCATTGATTGGCCAACGCCTCCGTCACGACTGACGTCACTCCTGTCGGCCGGAGAAGCGGGTATGGAGACGGGAGTGGCGGCAGTGGTAGAGGAGGGAGAAGATATATAGGGAGAAGAGGTGAACGGCTGGGCGCGTTCGCAGCCGAACGCCAGCGTGCTCCGAGACGCACGCGTTTTCGCGCGAAAGCTTTTTTTGTCGCATCCCGAGGTTTAGGTTTAGATACCTTAGATGCTGAGCTCGGTGGTGGCGCTGTGTCGCGTTTCTCCGCGGCTTGGGCTGACAGGTTATGTGCGCGTTCATCGCCGTGGTCCGTTGCACACTTCTTATCAAGATACGCAGTATGGCCCAACGCTGCGCTGCACAGAATGCCGAGAAGAAGCCGAGTCTGCGGCAAATGAATGTCGGGAACCCCCGTCGACGGCAGGCCTATCTATCTATCTATCTATCTATCTATCTATCTATCTATCTATCTATCTATCTATCTATCTATCTATCTATCTATCTATCTATCTATCTATCTATCTATCTATCTATCTATCTATCTATCTATCTATCTATCTATCTATCTATCTATCTATCTATCTAGCTATCTATCTATCTATCTATCTATCTATCTATCTATCTATCTATCTATCTATCTATCTATCTATCTATCTATCTATCTATCTATCTATCTATCTATGTGTCTATCTATCTATCTATTTGTCTATCTATCTATCTATTTGTCCGTCTTTGTTTGTTTGCTTGTTTGTTTGTTTGTTTGCGTGCATCGAACCGTTTTCCAGCCTACCTGGGTCACTGGGTAGTCTGAGTCTGAGTGGTATGGTAGTCTGACCAATGGGTAGCGCTTTGGGCTGCTGTGCTGAAGAAAGAGTGTTTGAAGCCGTAGTGGCTGATAATGAAACTATATGAACAATAAGCCGAGAGAAAGGTTCCGACGTTGTAGAAGTGAACAGGGAAGTGAGAAGGTGTCGTGGTTTTAAGCGAGACGGGATCCACTTAATCACACGCGTGGACAAAAAGTGGGCTTGCGACTGGCTGGTCGCGCGGTTGCTTTTTTGGTGACCCCACTGGCGCTCAGGAGGCCAGAGTAGGTAGTAATGAAGAAGGTCCCCTAGGGGAACCTCAGAATAGCATCACCGCCAATAAAAAAAGGAGGAGAACAAGAAAGACATCTCACCATAAATATAGCTTAGATAAACATGCAGGGTGGCAGAAGAAAGGAAAAGTGGGTAGAGATTGAGGAGCAGCTAAATAGAGAACAAATAGGGGTGTATGCGGTTACAGAAACGCACCTTGGAGACTAAGGCTCCAGGGAGCCAAATGGAAAAGAGTAAATTCAAAATGTCAACACCACCTTTGGTTATCACGTACAATGAGTGGAAAGAACACTTGGCTGGGCGTAACGTATTTGTTGACCAGAAATAATTGTATTGAGAAGAATCAAGAGTTAGTGGAATGCCTAAGTGGCGATAATAAGGGCTTCGGCAATGATGCCGAAATTATCCTGTTAGGTGACATGACTTCCCACATAGGGGATTGCTATACGCACAACAATGAGAAGTCCATGCTAGATATCTGTGAGCAACATGACCTCGTTATCGTGAATACAGGGCCTAAGTGTGAAGGGTAGATCACGTGGGAAGTGGGAAACCGGCAATCAACCATTGATTACTGTCTGATAGCAGAAGGAATTCATGATAAGTTGAGAGCAATGGTCATTGACGAGGAAGCGTGTAGCAGCATAGGACGGTCAGCATAGACGCATCATTTTGAAAATGGGATATGTAGTTGGGAAAGAGAGCAAGGAACGCAAAATGGCCAGTCCAAATGTGAACGTTGAAAAATATAGCAAATAGAGGCACAAGAGTCGAGGAGGAACTGGTCAAGCAAAGAGTGAGAATATAGTGAGCACTTGTAAGTGTAATAACGACAGAAATGCGGAAGGAGAAGCAACACGCTCTTTGGAAAGGAAAAAAGGAAATTGAAAAACTGGCGAAACAGGGAGATACGAGAAGCGATCGCGGAACGACAGAAATAATCCCGATAGCAAATGCGGTGCACACAGTTTGAAGGGACACCACACTTGCAAAAGCAGGGTGTATGCATTGGGTGCTGCATCGCGCCAGTTCTTGGTGACTTAGTACTTCCACATTTCGATCGTCTCATACATGCCTTGCTCACAGACAAGAATGTTCGTAAGGTGTTCCGCTTTGTCGATGATTTTTTGGTTGTTTTAAATTGTGAAGCGCAGGTTATCGAATGTGAAAGCAAAAGGGTGTTGCCTATGTTCAAAGGTGCGAGGAGCCCACATGAACTAACGCACGAACTCCCAGTCAATGGCCAAATCAGATTTTTAGATGTCGGGTTCCGGTTTAAACGTGTTGGTGTCAGCAGCTGGAGCTATGAATCGCACGCCAACAAATTTCTTCTGCCTTTCAAGTTCGCCTCCACTAATCTCGTTAAACGAGCTGTTGCCACGTTGTGCTTAAAAAACGCTCTTGGCAAATCTCGTCCGCACTGTTTCTCAGATGCCTTCATTCACCAAGCCGAAGGATAGCTGAGCCCCGGGTAGCCTCAACACCTCCTCACTTCGTTCGCAGAGGGCCTTCTCAAAAAGACGCGCACAATGTCGCGAACGTGCGAAGCTCGCGCGCAGCGTAGGCAGAAGGTAGCTGTGATGCCTTACATTCACACCCTATGGCACAATCTGAAAAGGGAGGTCCAGCGTTAAGACGTGCAGGTCGTGTTCTCTGACCCCCCCCCCCCACCCCCCACAGGCTGTCAAAGCTTTGGGGGTTGACACAGCAGCGTGACTGCGTCACAAAGCACAGGCGGTGTTTTGTTGAATGCGCACGAGGTGTCTATCCCTGTAAGGTGCGGAAATGTATACGCCATCTCTCCACCCAAGCAGCTGTCAATCTTGCTCAGGTAAATATCACTAAGAATAGGGGCAACCTTTGAACCAATACAAAGGTTGCCCCTATTCTTAGTGATATTTATACCTGAGCAAGATTGACAGCTGCTTGGGTAGAGACATGGAGTGTTTCTGCAGAACTCAGGAATTTGTATTGGTTCAAAGGTCGCCCCTATTCTTAGCGAAAAGCATACGTTGGCCAAAATGAGAGATCTGTTAAACTGAGCACGCAAACAACGTGAAAAATGCGCGTGAAGGAAAAAACCTTGAAGGTTTACTGGCAAGTCATTGTGTGACTTGGAAGGACTGTTCGCCGAACCTTGAAAACACTTCCGTTATCAAGAAGAGTAAAACTCGCGGGACACGGGAAATCGCAGAATCCGAACGGCTCTATAGACTTGGGGAGGGATGTATCAGCATGGCCTCCATCCCACCTGCAGACAAAGAGCTGGCATATTTACGCATGCGCAGACGATAACCCCTGGCTCGGACAGCGCGTATAATTTCGTGAAGCACTCACAATCATGTTGGAAGTTCAGCGTTCGTCCTTGTCGTCCTGTCCCCGTCCGTGTCTTCCTTTTTAGCGCTGCTGCCTTTTAGTAATGTAGGTAATTGAAGCTGCAAGCATGGGCAGCGAATAATGGCATTTTGGGAGAACTTAAGAATGGCTTCAGAATAAGTAGGCGTCTGGACGCTAACTTATTTGTCCTTACTCAGTGTATTGAAATGTCCAGAGTAGAAAGGAGGCCGTTATATGTGGCATTTTTAGACATTACAGGAGCGTAAATATGACAGCGTAGACCACAATATTTTGTGAGATATTTTGGAAGCCGAAGGCTTAGGCGACGGTTGTATACAGCTTTTGAGTGAGATTTACCTAGAAAATACCGTTGCGTTGAATGGGAAGGGATGAGGAGCGAGGATAAAGTTGATATCAACAAGGAACTGAGGCAGGGGTGCCCTTTATCCCCACTGCTGTTTATGACATAGATGGTGGGGAGGGAGAGGGCTCTAGCAGGAAGCAATATCGGGTTTAATCTCTCATACAATCAGGTGGGTACAGCAGTAGAGCAGCAGCTTCCAGGTTTATTTTATGCGGACGACATTGTGTTGCTAGCTAACAAGCAAAGTGATTTGCAACGTCTGGCCAATACCTGTGGACAGGAAGACAACAACTTAGGTTTGAAATTTAGTGTTAGAAAATCAGGTATTATGGTATGCAATGAAAACAGTGAACAGACAGTGGCGATACAGGGCCAGGAAATGCCTCGGGTAACATAATATAAATACCTTGGAATATGGATAAACGAAGGCAATAGACATATGGAAATATGGAAACACAGGAAAAAACAATAACAGTGAAGGGGAAGAGAAATGCAGCCATAATGAAGCACAGAGCGCTATGGGGATACAATAGGTGCGAGGTGCTCCGAGGTATGTGGAAATGTGTAATGGTTCCAGGACTTTAAGAAATGGATTGTTTGCTTTAAACCAGGGGAACAATCAGGACTCGATGGGAACCAAAGGTCAGTGTGTCGCCTCGCGTTGGGCGCTCACGGGAAGACTACAAATGAAGCTGTGCAGGGTGATATGGGCTGGACTAGTTTTGAAGTGAGGGAAGCTCGCAGTAAAATTGAGTATGAAGAACGACTGAGGAATACGGAAGAAAGTAAATGGGCTGGGAGAGTGTTGACGTATCTGTACAGGAAAAACATTGATTCACAATGGAGGAAAAGAACTAGGAAGCTTACCTGCAAGTATGCGGCATGTATGGTGAGCAACATGGCAACAAAGAACGTCAAGCGGTAAGTCAGAGAGGCTGAGATAATCTCATGGGTGGCGGCAGTGGAAAATAATCCTGTTATGAGTAACTACTTAAGAGGAAAGAAACGAAATCAGGAAAGAAACAATTTATGATCACTCAAAGGGAAGCTCACTATACTTTTCGAAGCGAGATCAGGATGCCCTAGAATACGCACTTATAGAGTGAGCTATAAGAAGGAAGAAGAAGAATGTGGTTGCTGGCGGTAAAGCAAGGGAAGCGATGGAGCACGCTTTATTAGAATTTAAAGTTATCTGCCCAGCGGTCGATTTAGGCACCTCTGGCCTCCTTGATTGCCTTGGGTTAAGTGAGAGCAACGTGAAAGTAAACATGTCCGCAATAGAGATTAGTAAGAGGCGATTGGAAGATTTGTGGAAGAAAAGTAGGGAAACGACAAACAACGTAGGCGTACAACGTAGTCGTACATCCATCCATCCATCCATTGGTTCCGGTTGTCTACTCTGCACGGGGGGAAAGATATATATATATATATATATATATATATATATATATATATATATATATATATATATATATATATATATATATATATATATATATATATATATATAGAGAGAGAGAGAGAGAGAGAGAGAGAGGGAAGGGAGAGAGAAAGAAAGACTATGGCGCGAAGTAACAGCGTAATTAACTATACTGCGGTAACAGGCGGCGCTCTTGTCACGAAAGGCCGTAGACCTCAGAAATTCGAGTGGCGCAAATGAAGCTTTCTGCGCGGAATTCCTGTGAGAGCACTGACCGAGAACGCGTTGTTCCGATCGTGGAAAGCTGTCAGATCTATCCGTAATTGTGCACATCGCTCGCCTCTCGGTACTATAGCGAGGAAAAGCGTTGCTGCCATGCCCTCCAGTGGTTCTGGAATCCGTGCGAGTGGTCCCGTCAACTGTTCGGTAACATTTTGTGCCGTAATTCGAGTCACTGTAGACTCACGTTGGTGTTGCGCACCAACCTCGGGTTTCGAGCAGGTTGCCAGCGCCCTGCACATGGAGTGGGACCCCTCGGGAACGGCGGACCGGTTCGAGCAGATGGCGTCCGACCTGTTCCGAGACTTCGAGCGTGCCAAGATGCGCCACCTGGGACTCAGGCTCACGTGTTTCATGGCGCTGTTCTACGACCAGTCGGTGCCCGTGTTCAAGCAGTACCACAGGTGCGCGAAAACGCCTGGTGCGAGCTGCGCACGAGCGTCGGTTTGAATGAGGAGGACGAGACCCTTAAACCACAACACCTTCAAACATTTTTTTCTTTGGATTCGCATGACTGCATGCTCTCTGGAAGACATGCTGGAATTTCGCTTACGGCATGCGCATGGGGTTATAGTGCAAGTCGTAACTGGACTGTTTCTATACGAATACAAACTGAAACGTTGTATTGAGCCATAGGATCCCAAAATTTTTCTGCCGCGCAGACGACCACAGCTTGCGACACTGCAGCAACAAAGTGGACTACGGTTACACCAGGGTCCCTCTACGCTATCCACCTGGTCACGAGACCTTCCCAAAAGTTTCGTTATAGGGACAGAAGGTGGCATCAGAGACGCAAGTAGAAATGGTTACGACAGAGGTTACGTTGATGGCCGTTCTTTGACATTCGATATCAAGCATTCCACCGCCGCTGTCTTCTTCACTGTTGCAACAGGAAAAAGGTCACGGCAGCTTCGCTAGAAAAAAAAATTAAGAAGCAAAAAATGTAGCTTGGGAAGGTGTTCTAAAGCTGCCACTGGAATCGTCCCGTTGGGTTCACACAGCATGCATGCAGCCACGTGGAGAGAGAGAGAGAGAAGGGAAAGGCAGGGACATTAATCAGGCTGAGCCTGGTAGGCTAGCCTGCATTGGGGAAGGGGGAAAAGGGACTGAAAGAGGAAAAGGAAGAAAGGAGTCCACAGTGTCCACTGCTACACACACAAGCGTTCATCGCTGAGTCACTCACGGGCGGTCGCGCAGGCCGGTGCATCTCAATAAACGCACCAGCGCCTTTGTGGCCTCGCACATAGCAGATGCACGCGGCCACGGGCCTAAAACCTTCTCCTCCGTGAAAGGACGGTGCCCCAAAGCTGTCTGAAGGGCACTCCTATCGTCTCGTACGTGGGGCAGTAACACAAGAGATGTTTGGCCGCTTCTTCGACACCACGTGTGCTACAATTGGGACTGTCCGCCATTCCAATTAGGAACGAATGGGCGTTCGTGAAAGGAACTCCTGCTCGCAGGCTGCAGGACACGCTATGCTACTTCATGGACCGGCGCGACTTCCGCAACGAGAGCCACCAGTGCCGGCTCACCATGGACGCCCTGGCGAGGGCCAACAGCTCGTTCTCGGTGCCGCGGGAGCAGGTGTTTCCGCCCGGTTCCGTGGGACCCGACACGCTCCTGGTGCTGCTGTCGTCGCTGCGTCTGGAAGGACGCTGGAAGAGAAGCTTCGCCGTCTCCAGGGGCTCCGCTGGATGCATCCGCTGGATGCCGGCAGAAGACAAAGACGGTACCAGGTGACGGCGCACTCGTCGTCTCCGCATTAACGTCTTTCCACCCACCGCGTACATCCCAGTGACTATGGCGTTGTAAGGTGCCTCGATTTCCTCCTCGCCAGAGCGGCGGGTGACGAGGCACTCTATGGCGTTACGCTACTGAGTTCCCAGTCGTCATGGTTTCGATTCCCGGCCGCGGCGGCCGCACGTCGATGGGGGGGGGGGGGGGGGGGTGAAATGCAAGAACGTCACCTAGCCATGCTCGAAATGGTTACCCTATCTTTATTTTATCGTCTAAAGTTGCAGTTGCTGTTACAAGTTGCATAGCGAGGAGGGGAGAAGGGGGCACACCGGGCTCCTGCTCCCCCCTTCCCCCCCTAAAAAAGATAGTCTGTGTTTGAATGCTGCATGCCCAGCCTCCTCTCCCCCCCCCCCCCCCCCCGCTTCTTTCGAGAAAAGTATTTTTCGCTGGCTGTTACGACCACGTTCCCATCTCAATTCCTTGCTTTTTTTCGTCACAATAATGATGAAGATGCACATGTGGCTTAGCCAACCGCGCGGTGGCGTAGTGGCTATATGCGTTGCGCTACTAAGCCAGAGGACGCAGTAGCCAATCCCGGCCGCGGTGGCCGCGTTTCGATGGTGGTGAAATGCAAAAAAAAAAAGGAACGCCTGTGTACCTACCATGCATTGGGTGCGCATTACAGAACCCCGAGTGGTCAGTATTAATACAAAGTCCCTCGCAACAGCGTACCTCAACGATCAAGTCGTGGTTGCGGCACGAAATAACGCCCCAGAACTTAAACATGAATGCTGCTTGGAAACATGCGTGCTCACGGCCGATTTCTAACCATCAGTGAAATTAAGGAAACAATACCGGCCACGGCTGTGCCGATACAAATGACTTCCGAGATGGGCGGCGCAATTGTGGGCAGCGTCACAACATCTCTCGAGATTATACCGATACGTAAACCTGGCCTCGTGATGCGTGGAGCATTACGACCACTGTTCTACGTGGGCACGGCGCATAACTTTGAGTGCAGCTTTATATTAGCGATGTCGGAAGCGAGTGCAAGGCCGCGAGGGCGTAGCTACAGCTCGTTTTATATTGATGTTATATGAAGCTATCTTCAAAAGTAATATAACACGAAAGTGAAGACACAACATTCCTAAACGCATCTGTCTGGGAAACAGATAAGTATGTCTTTAAAGGTCCAGCACAAGTCGCATTGCTGTAACTGCGGTAGGTTTTTTTTAAATATATATGGTCACAACTGAGACAAAGTTGGCAAAAACCACATATCTCACGCTTATTCTTGGGCCTTTCTTCCCAAAGCCTACGTATCCTACCGTATAAATATATATATTTCAGGTCTACAATCGATAAGCTTTTCAATTGTACATACGACAACTTTATACGTATGTATTTGCTGGAAAAGTCGCAAGAACGGAGTGTTCGTGATCTCGCAGCGGGCCGGGCATCTAAAAAAAGAAGATTCGCGAAGAGATGCCCTTTAATAACAAGTACAACAAACCTCCATGGTAACCAAGTCACCGGGACATAATGTTGATATCATCCATATGCAGCATTTCGTTAAAAGCGGATAAGATAGTCATAGTAACGTGGGAACCCGAAAGTTTTCGAACAATGCGACATTTCGAATAAAGCGATTCCGGTAAGATGAGGGTTTTTACCGCGTGCCACGCCTTTCATTACGAGCGTTCCCACACAGGGTTCTCACGATGCGTTGCACGGCCCCGTTCCGCACGGCCGACTGCGCCGAGCTGGAGGCGACGCTGGTCGAGGTGCCGTACGAGAACCCGCGCAACAGCATGGTCATCCTGCTGCCCACCGGTCCCGGCGGCCTCGCCGTCCTCGAGGAGAAGCTCAGCGCGCCGCTCGTGCTGCGCTGCATCGACCAACTCAGGGACGCTGGCGAGGTCGAGCTGTCGCTGCCCAAGTTCCGCATCAGGCACGTGGGTTTGTGATCGAAAGCGGACTTGATCTCGGACGACAAGAGAGAAAAGTTGGAGGACGCTTAAGCTTCGCCTTTGAGACTGCAACGCGACGGCATTCAAAGACACCTGACGGCTTTTCGCGCATCCCCTGCAACTGCAGCTTACGTAACCGTAATGTTTACCAGGAAACGCCGGCGGCGAACGCTATGCACGAAGGAGAGAGGGCGAGCTGTCTGGTAGAAACGCGGCCCCTACTACGAGCCGTGGATGCGCGGAGGCGAGCGCCATCTGTATGGTGGCGCTGCAAGGAACCGGGCGTAGCGCGCCGCCCTATGAATGGTAGAAACGCCGCAAAAGGGGTTTATGTTCGAGTTTTCTCGTAATTAACAAAATTATATTTTCTGGTATATTCAAATTACAGTCAGACGTTCTTATGTCTGTAGGTTGTGGTTAGGGCGTACATTACAGTTTTTCTGACGCATCTTACTTTGAGCAATTCAATTAGTTCAGTAACGCCTCTGCGCCACACGGAGGGCTTGCGTGGTTGTGGTTCGGAATGGCTTTCGCCAACCGAATTCCGACACAAGACGCTGAGGCGCTTAACATTAAAAGGTATCAAAAATTTCACAAATGTACAGAACTTGCATCGTGCAAGAACTACGGTAATACTCTGAATTGTAAGCTTGCGGGCCCTCCTCTAGTGGAAACAAACAAACCAGTGGAAAATCAAGCTTGTTTAATTAGTTAATTGATTGACTGCTTGCATAAGATTATATATATATATATATATATATATATATAAAACAATGCCAACAATGATTCAGCAAGCTATTAACCTCAATCGAATTTCAAGTGAAAAGTTCGAGGCAAGTCAAAAGAAACCTCACATGATGTGGGTGACAAAGCTCTGGTAATGACACTTTAAGTCTCTGTGGGTGTGGGGGGAGGGGGGGGCGAGGGGGATCTTCCCCGAGCGCCCCCATAGTCGGCGCCTATGTGTAAGTGTAGCGCATAAAGATAAATATTGCATGATATTCAAGTTATGACCAGTGCTGCCCGTAAGCGTAAACACTGCATGCGATTACGCGTGTCATGGGACGAAAGTGAATGAATGAATTTGGCGTTTATTAACCCGACTCTTAGGCCTAAGCGGAAAGGGGTGGGTAAAGGAGCTGAGGAGAGAAGAGGGACACCGTGGGAGTCAGCGGCCAATCCCGACAATGCAACCCGGAGCTCCTCAAAAAAAGGAGGCGAATGACGTTCTGTTTTAGCGGGATCCGATCCAGGAAATCGGCCACCAAGGGTGCTTGGAACGATGGATGGTAATAAAGACAATTGTACGCATCCCATTGAGTTTTCATAGCATATAAGTAGCCGCTTCGCGGAAGCGATTAGCCCAAATTGATTCTGACAATTGCGTTAGATCTCCGCTTTTTTTTTTTTACTCGACGAGACGGCATCGAGTTTCTGCCACTGCATGAGCTAGCTATAGTCGGATACAACTTTAGAGAAAAGGGGGCGTTTACTCCTCCGAGGCGGATGCACACGAGCATCCACCAATGGGCGCGCACTCTGGACCGACGTCATGCGCCGGACGGCCGGTGACTTCGCCGCTTCGGTCATCTGGGCGGGGCCTCCCCTTTTTTCTAAAGTTGTATCCGACTATAGTTTCAAACAGCCGAATGCACCTTTAACGTCACCATGAACGTGCGTCTTCTTCGCGACCGTTGAAGCGCAAGCCATTCACCGCCGCTCTCTGCAGGCAGGTGACCGACCTGACGCAGGTTCTTCCCTTGCTGGGCGTCCACGAGGCGTTCACCGGGGAGGCGCAGCTGGACCAGCTCACTCCGGCGACCGGCAGGGGCATTCACGTGTCGTGCGTCCGTCACGTGGCCACCGTTCACGTGAGCCACGCCGGGGCCCAACCGGCGGACGCGCGAAGCCGCGGCGGCATCTCGCCCGCGCCGGCGGCGTGCGCCGTCGCCAGGAGGGTGGCCGTGGACCGGCCCTTCATGTTCCTCGTGCTCAACCGGAAGCCCGACCTGGTGCTCTTCCTCGGGTCCGTCACCACTGTCGGCGTGTGATTCCATGGACCCGAGAAACGGAGTAGTGTAATGTCGACGCGACGCATATCGCATCGCTTTCCGATGCCGCATTCGCAAACGTTTTCGCTCGTTTTCCTTTTGCGGTATATTCCAATGTCTTCAATAAGTATTTCAATTGTTCTTCGCATAATAAAACTAGCCAGTTATCGCATTATGCAGCTGCCGGATTATTGGCGAACCAATGGGAAGCGGCCTTCGTTGGAACCTTCGTAAGTGGCGCCTTCGTAGAGGGCGGTAGTTGTCTGGTGATCCTACAGATTCAGGTTTCTTCATTCGGATCCTTCGAACGACGGTCGATGTTGCCACGGTACCGTGTCTCAAATGCGCTATACCCGTTGGAAGTACTGGAAGTGGGCTTTTCCACGCCATCAGGTTGCCCTACACAAGATGGCCGCCATGACAGGCTTGCTAAGAGCGAGGATGACGTAAGAAAGAGGTGGTGGCAACGATAGCGGTGCCACCTCGTGCGTTCCTTCTTTATTTCCTCTTGTGTTGACGCCGGCCATCCAGCGTGGGTCAAACTAGACGTGTGGGGAAGTGCAGTCGCAGAATTTCGCATATCTGCTACGGAGCAAAGCGAAGCTGCCTTCTCCACATGCAAACCCTTGCGGCGGAGAAGCTAGATCTACGTGGGACGCTTTGTACACTGTGTGCCCCAGCTAACACTGAGCAAGCACTATTGGGACCGACCTGCGACTTTCTTCGTACGATGGGCCGGTTACCACGGTACAACTGACCTGCGATACTGTAACAAATCGCGACATAACAGATTTACTTACAAAATATAACGCCACACTATAGCTACCTCTAAATTACAAAAGGAATGGAATAGAAGAAAGTGAAGGTCAGTGCGCAGAAACGGAGCTCGGAGCACAGTGTCTTCATCAGCGGTTTATTCCGTAACAAAGACTAAAACACGTGTCACGCGCTCTCGTGAGCAGCACCTCGCTTTCCTTTCTGTAAACGCGTGTTTTACTGCAGGAATCCGAATTGGGATATAAAAGTGGTCTTTTTAACGGCGCATTAGAGAAGGTGATATCAAAACAGTGACACGTACAAATGTTCTATAATGGCATTCGAGCGAATTGTGACAGCGAAACATTTTGAACTGTGTAAACAGCGCCGTGCTGATAGGAAACGTTCGCGATGCGGTACTGTCGTACTGCGACGATGCCTCGGATACAAACATGTCGATGGACGTATACCGGTGAATGTAAACGGACTGACAACTGGCCGGAATGTGTTGCGAGATGTTGACGGAAATTAAATGACTATGAGTTATTGTGATAGAAACCAGCGCGCTGTTCGCGATTTAATTGGGAATTATAACTTTAAATTGGCAAATACAGTCTCAAAAACCAGTAAGTGGCGCAAACTACTGGTGAAGCCTTGCGGGACTTCGGATGTAGCATACGACCCGCCGTGGTTGCTCAGTGGCTATGGTGTTGGGCTGCTAAGCACGAGGTCGCGGGATCGAATCCCGGCCACGGCGGCCGCATTTCGGAGGGGGCGAAATGCGAAAACACCCGTGTGCTTAGATTTAGGCGCACGTTAAAGAACCCCAGGTGTTCGAAATTTCCGGAGTCCTCCACTACGGCGTGCCTCATAATGAGAAAGTGGTTTTGGCACGTAAAACCCCATAAGTTAATTTTTGTTTAATGTAGCATACGACATTACTGCACGTAAGTCGGCTGCTATTAAGTACCGCATGCTTATTGCTTAAAATTGCAGTTCGAATATTAAATTAGACGCTTGCAGCTTTATTCTAAGCGTATTACGAGGTAAAGAAAGCCCATGCTAACGAGCGGAACATGCACCCCACAATGCATGGCGGCGCACATGCTGTTGTATGTTGTGCACGCGAATTCGCGAGCAAGTACTCGGAGTTTTGTAGTCTCCCTGTGATGTACAAAATGCCATAAACTAGTTGTGCCCTAAATAGATGCCCGCACTACAATGATAGCACACGCGTGGCTACGGCAACATGGTGAAGCGTAGCCGTGCAAAAGCGCCGTCACGCTTTCCAGAACTTGGCTGAAAAACACTCTTGTATGGTTAATGACCAAGGCAGTTGAACGAAAACCACGAAAATACGTAGCTATTACTGTAGAAATAAGTTAACACTTCGGAAAACATGAATCGCGGGAACATCGGCTTCATGAACAAAATAATGCTTTCTCACAATTACCCGCCGTGGTTGCTCAGTGGCTATGGTAGCCTTCCAGCAGCCTTCCACTCTTGAAGGCTGCTGAGCACGAATTATCCGGCTAGATAAAATCCCCAGCGCGCAACGCGCCGAACTGCTTGCGGGAAAGGCGGAGGGAGCGGCTTCAGTAGAGGTTATAAAGCGCGCTCCCTCCAAATCATTTTTCTTTACTCCATGATAGTGATTCTAGTTCCCACAACGCTGGCATCAAGGAAGGGTCGTTTTATAACCGCCTTGGCTGAAATCGAGGCATCCAAGGCGTGATGATTAGCGCCGGCAGCGGGGGGGGGGGGGGGGGGGGGGGCACGCGCGCTTGTCCACATGACCTTCGAGATAGGGCGTCGAGCGTTGTAACAACTAGTCGCCCGACCTCGGGGGTCATGTTAGTCTTAGGCAAACACTCTAAAGTTTGCACCCTTTGGGGTGTATTTTGTCCCCAAACAATAAGCGTCGTCTGTCTTACCCGCATGTCCTTTCTTTAACGCTGCGAGCACGGTACTTCCTAGTCCCGAACGGCTTGCGCGTTATCAGCTTTACACGGCATTCTCGACAGGAAATTAGCGAGCGCCGAGTTTTCGAGAGAGTAAACGCAAGCAAGGCAGATGACGACTATTGTTTGGGGACAAGTCCCAAAGGGTGTAAACCTTTTTTTTTATAGCGAGCGTTCATGGTATCCGACTGTGCCACGCCTCCGAAAGGCAGCAGATCACGTGACGTCCACACCCGCCTTCTCAGCTCGCACTTGCAGCAAATCACGTCCCCTGCAACACTCGGTGCACGTGTCGCGCATGCGCCGTCGCGCTCTGGACAGCACGACAAACGCGCGTTGAGTGACCGTGTAGCTGCTATCACAATAAAGATGTTCGATATCTTCCCTTCAATATCGCTTGGAAACTTCAGCGCCAGTACTTGTGTCACGGTGACTTCACGAATTTAAAGGTATTTTGGCCCAATTTGCCGAGATTGAATCCCCGATACAAGTGTGCAATGACTATTACTATTTCACTCGGTAGACATTGTGACGTCAGGATGGGCTGCTGCGGAAGCTATGGGGCAGCGTCGACACCTGCCCGAAAACAGAACATGCACCGGCCACTTTGCGATTACACAAGCGTAATCCACTAAATGCTTTTAAGCATTCCCTGTAATTTTGGGGTAGCCCGCCTTGCGTGCAGTAGCCACTGGGTGACCTCAAGGCAAAAAGATATAGGACTGTTGTGCCATAAAATTCCGCAGCAAGAGGGATGGTTGAAGCCATAGAGTTTCTCACAATAACACCTAGAGGGTAATCTGGCGCCACCGTCTATAGGAGTTTCTTAAGGGGGCACCGTGCCGTCTAGGAATGACGGTATATGTGTCTGCGAGGTTCGTGTTGGCTGGTGTTGTAAGAGGCTTTGTCTAAAACGTGGATATGGCTACGCAAATAACGCGTTCTCAAAGTAAAATCTTCATAAAATGTTTCCATTTACGCATATTACATCTTTACTCACCCACGATGCATGACCAAGCGAAGAAAAGCAAGAACAAACGACAAACTGTTTCAAAGCGAGCGCGAACCTTGTCGTCTGTCCTCCAACTTTAGCGGCCTGCTGATACATTTTACGTAACATGTAGTCGTACACACAATAACAAGTTCTCATAGTTAAACAAAACATGTTTTCGCGTAATAATGAAGCTAAAACAACTCTTCACGTGCTGTTCTAGTAGAAAATGATTCATTGTGGCAGATGGAACGGTACTTGCCGAGCGCGTCTTCAAGGCGTCCTGTCTCTACGAGAACGATGCCAATCCGAATCCACAATATACCGGCATTCCCATGCATACCACAGCGCAGCAGCCCCAGATTTCCCTCTAGGTAATGTAGTGAGAAACTCTATGGTTGAAGCGTTAAGCGATGCCATGTTAATTCAATGAACCCTGCGAAAGATTCCAATCATTTGAGAAACTACCAGACACCTTGTGATCATTTTCTCATGTACACCTTTCATGTTAATTTCTTTCTGCACAATTACAGTGTGCAAGAACTCTTGTTCCGACATCCGACAGTAAACTGCAAGAAATATTGACAGTGTTGCAGATTTTGTGTTGTCTCTGCAAACCAAACCTAAATGAATCTACGAATCCCTTCAGAGAGAAGTATGCAGGAACAGAACAACCCAACTTTCTTATATGGAGTTCTTTAGATGAATGTGGGAGACTGAGGCTTCACTCTACGTTATTTAGCTAGAGGAATTAAGTGAATGTCTGTAACCAAATCCCTTATTTTGAGGGATTACCTGTCCTGTTTTTTTAATGCAAGAGAGGGCTATAAACACACAAAGAAACACTTGTATATAAACCCTTGCAATGTGCCATATAATTCATTTTGTAGTAAGGGACAACAGCGCCAAAGAGAGACCCCATGAAAAATTGACTTGGCAAAGAAGGCATAGAAGATGTGCACTTTTATTAGTTATTTACAAAGAGAGCAGCAAAATGAGAGCTTTCACTCAAAGCCGATACATAATAAATATTGCCAGTCCATAGCGGTCACATGTCGATATACGATTGTAGCCCCAAACCCACACGGGGCTTAGAAAATCCTCCATGCTGGCAAAAAAAAAGTAAATGGACAACACGGCACGAATCTGTAGCTGCACACATAAAAGGTTCGTCATATTGCGGCAGCCCACGTATGCAACAATCGCCACTCCAAGCTCAAGGACATCTCAGGATGCATAAGGATGCTCCTGCTGTCGTATATATTATTACCGATTATTTGTATGCACTATATATTCAATCTGCAAATAAATGTAAAAAGTAACAACATGATGGTGATGTGCCCGACACTCTGGCATGTGCGTAGAAAAGGAGAACTGCCTTGTGAACTATGCTAATGTATGGCATGCGAGCTGTGAATGATGTTTATATTTTGCAATGAGTTAACGTGTCTCAACAAAACAGATGCGCATGGATTTGCATAATTTCAAAAGTTTTCCGTATTAAAGATATGAAAATGATACCAGCTCTTTCTTTTTTTTCATTCCAGATACAGAAATCATGCAGAATCACGAGAATGCATGCAGGTGTGTTCAGTAAGGATGCATTAGCAGATACTGTCAAAGTGTACGCAGATTCGCAATGCTTCAGGAAACAAGAAATAAGGCAACCTTGCACAAGATTTTTTGTTGACGTAATTTGCCCAGCTCTTCTGTAATGGTTCTACAAAAGCCTACTAACTCTGATAATGGTTATGTTTATCACTGACTTGCAGTGATGCATTTAACTTGCAATAACATACTGCATGAACGACTCAACACATGACAAAGAACTTGTTCTGAATGATGTCAGAAAGCATTAATTTTACTCCAAGTCATACTATGTCATACTAACCCTGTTATGTACACTTTAAGCAATTTGAAGGACTGTATGGTGAAAAAGCTATGCTCATCATAAAAACCAGCCTTTCCTTCCTTGTTTCCATCTCTCTTGTTCCAAGTTTCTAATCCTCAAGAAAACGGAAAAAAAACATTCTTGTCTCATCAATACTTTGTACACAGACTATAACTACAGAAGAAAAAAAGACACTGCGGTGAAGAAAATGCACTTGGGCCAACACATTTTCAAACCTGACCATACATCACACCCCCAAAAATTTTGGCAAGAAACCAAAATGTACACAGTACACTCCACACCTTTGCTCGTACCCAAGAGGTGTGAAAAAAGACGGGAAGCTACAATGATGCTACGATAGATGAAATGATGAGGCCGCAAGCAGCCATTACATGAACTCGCCTTTCTCATGTGCTGTACATAACTTGTGCTGCATGTTACATTATACATGTGAACCACATGACGTGGTATTCATGTGGCAACGCCAGCTATGAATATGGCTCACACTCGAGTTACTCGTTACCTTAAAGCTTGCATGTGAAATGATCCTGCCGGCTTGGCCCGATTCGCACAACTGTGCACCCGAGACGTTTCGAGCTTAACGTTGAGCAAGAACTGCTGCAACATGTAGTGGCAATGGTGATGCTCTCTTTAAACTTTGCAGCTTAAAAAACAAACAGCGTTTCCAGATTCGTGAATGCTACCTCCACTTGAAGTTCGCTCTTACTTGTATCAGCTGTGCTGAGGTCAGCCTTGAATGAAGTAGTGACGGCAATTCAGCAATGCTTCTAAACTACTCCTACACTAAGCAGTTGCATGTCGGTTGCATAATACGCACCTGTGTGCCTCCCTTAAGCAATGCCCTCCAGGCTCTTAAGGATTGATAAATTAAATGGAATGCCCCCTTAACTCCAACACCTTTGAGCACATATTGAAAGTGTTCCGATTGCAAAATTTCAGGCATATCGTGAGGGACAATTACTGAATCGTAGTAACCATATAAATTGGTGCTGGATAAGGAGGGGGGGGGGGGGGTGTCAATGCTTCTTTTTACTGAGCAGATTTGAGAGTGATATTACAGTCGAGCATATTTCTGAATACAGCAGGCAGTGCTCCGCAAACATCCTAAACATACAAAGCCCACAGTATGATCCAAAACATGCTCCACAGTATGTGTTCAAATAATTTCATGCACACACACAGCACACAGAACCATGCAGCTGTCAACTGACCTAGCTGCATCGAAACATCAATAAGGTAACAAAAATCTTTGTCTGATTTAAAAGCAGAAAAATGAACAGCTGCTCCAAAAATTTATGAAGACGAAAAGCTTCCTACCAGGCCTTGGCATGAAAGCCAGTATTGCAATGTGTATAGCTTAAGTTGCAACTAAAAATACGAAGCAAGCCCTCTTGATTTAACAGCTTCTTTCATATCTGCGGACAGCTGTAACGTCTCTTGAGATACATTCAAAGTGCTTTATGCACATGTGCAGAGTGGATGTGTTTTCATTTCACAAATTTGCAGAAACCAACACTTCAAATGCACTTGTACAAACATGCAATTGCGTATGCTTCAACGTGCATTCCAGATGCCATGAAGTAACTGAGTGAAATGTTAAATGTGAAAAAAAAAATAATAATGCACCATGTTTACATCAAACAATCGCAACCTACCATGTGCCACAATACGAGCAAGCAGTTGGTAAAACATTGCAACAAATGTAAACAGTGCTAAAATAAAAAAGCACTCTCACTTTGAACGGTAAGCATAGTAACATAAAACAGCTGCAAAGTTCTCATTCATTGTTGACACAATAAAAATAACAGTAGGCACACGAAAAACGTGAACTAATAAGAGCATGTCAGTAACTCCACAAAAGACACTGTCTTGCATTCAACATCTACGACCTCTGACCAGACAAGCAAAACAACAACACCCATTTAAGTGATGATGACCTGTTGTTACAAATGCCTATTTCACAGCCTGCTGGCAGACAAGCAATGAACAGACCTGCTGCTACAAGCAGTTTCATCATTTACTGCCAGTGAACGGGATAGTCTGCACTGAACTGTGTTGAAAAGTATGTGCACGTTCAGCAAAAGTTAACAAGCACCGGGATATATAAGCACAGCGTGTCATGCACTTTGCGTATAAAAGCTCGCAGAATATTGCTCGATTCGTTTTTCATTCACTTTTACCATGCGCTTTTGATTGAATGTACAAATAGCTGCAGACCACAGCTGCGTCCCCAGAATGCACAATATTAATGCAGCAGGCCCGTAACCCTGTTGAACGAATCACAATGGAAGTGTAACAGTGACATCCCTCATTTCGATGCTGATAAGGCTGAGCCATTAACGCACAATTGTTCCTCCACTAACTGGCAGTATACATGCTACCCGACATTTGCCAAGACAAACAGGAACGAACATACCAAAAAAGAAAGTATAAAAAATGTAAAAAAGAAAAAAAAGCATGTGTAGCTCATGTGTTGTCTTTCGAGGAAACTTCGATCTCGCCAGATACAGCTGTCAATTCCCAAATACACAATCTCAGTGCAGTAAAAACAAGAGTCACTCTTCACAAGAAACACCCACTCCGCATGCAGATCATGTCGATATGAAAAGCTTTGATGAAATCAATGACTTGCCCAGTGCTAAGCACCCAAACAACGCCGGTAAAAGAAATATTCATGCAAAAAAAGAAAGCTAAAGACAAGCAATGTAACATGGCAAGTTGCCAGCATGCTTTGTCACTGCAACTGCACATACCAAGACGAGCGTTCAAAATTGCCACGCATTTAGGGCCTTAACATAATTGTAAAACACCGGAAAGATAGCTCCATAGTTTGTTTGCACCCCCAGAAGCAAGCATGCAAGAAAATTCAAGCTCCCACCTCATCACAAATGCTATTTTGCAACTGTCTCTTCAAGACACTAGAGCAATGTCAAGTTAACTTCCAGCCAAAAGAGGCAGTTATAATATAGTGATCCATAACTATCAGCATAAGAAGTATTATCGCAATAAAGGATTGCAGTGTGATACACAGCAAGCACACGTACTAGAGCGTAACCACAATTATCATATCCTGCAGCGAGAGCATCTGCTGCTCAAGACGAAGAGATGTGCGAAGTGAAAACTTTGAGACAGTTGAGACAGTTCTGGCATTCTCAGCAAACTTTACTCACATCGGGAGTGAATGCGCCTTGTAAATACAGTCAAATCCCTCAACTCCATGGCAAACCGTGCGCAAGTCACAAAAATGGCATGCTGGTGCGAAAATTGCCGCATGCAAATGTACAACACACAGCTATAGTCAAGTCACCAACATGAGTTATACATATCAGCATCGCGTACAGAGGTGCGTCACAATGACTGCGATAGGGTGACAGTTATGTCACTGATGACTGACCGCACCACAATTGCTCGTGCAACAAAACACTTTGAACAATCGATCCCAAAATTTTTCGGTGAGGCTAGAAATCAGAAATGTGAAAATTACGGCACAGCAGTTGGAAGTATGACCTCTGCACACAGGTCCGGCGCCACGCACGTACACACAACACAGATGTAGCAGACGCTAAGAGCGCGGTCACAACCTCAACTCTTCGTAGACATTTTCACATGCCTCGTGTATTGCTGTTAAGCTTACCTTCTTTTTTTTTTTTTACGTTTATCACACACTGAGGCCTTGCAAACACCCATGCTCAAACCAACAGGCACACTCGAAGTCAAAATGGACTGCAGTAAAATTGCCGATGTTAATGGCTTTCACAGAGCACCTATGTCGTTTCGTACGAGCTACTACAATGTGGAACTTCAAAATGCAGAATCACAGCCTTTTCTCTCTTCCATTTAAGTCTACATGCAACGATAACCACGAAGGCCATAGTCAAAGCCAAGAAATGATCCCTTTGTAGGCAGTTCCTTTGGTTTTTTTTTTTTTTCAAGGTCTATTAGGACAGTATATTGACCTCATGAGCCATGGCATTAAACAAACAATGCAAGAAATACTGCAAGAGTATACGAAATATTCTGCATTAAACCTGGTGCCACTAAGTGCAAAAAAATTTGAAAGCGTCGCACAATGGCAACTCGATGATGCTACAACTAGTACTCGCAACATCTCCGTGCAGAACCATCATAACAGAGCATGACAGGAGAGAGGCTGAATAAACGATCGTTGCCCAAAGAAGGCGCGATTCCTGGTAGCAATTGTTCACAAAGTGGTGGAGACAATGTAAAACATAGTCGGAACTAACTTAATTATGATATCGCCATACTTAAATTTACGGTTGAAAACAGTTGCTGCTTAAAAAGAGAGAGAGAAAGAAATAGCGGCTTCAGATGGTGACCAAAGTGAAGAGAGACCTTCAAGTGCGCAACACACAGCAGTAATTTGGGACAATCTAAGCTAAACCTGCCACTAAATAATGTGGGCCTAAGCTGACCTGCACAAGGTAAATCATGTGAGAGCTTTACAGAGTTTGTGGTTGAGGCACGTCAATGATCAATGTCTTCAACGCCTAACTTGTTCACTAAGGACATAGAAAAGAATAGCACATCTGTCCTTCCTATGAAAATGCTATGTCAAAGCCTTTGTCAAAAGAAACAACGCTGACAGGGGTGACTTTGTCAGGGAGTACAGTCACTGGACTGTGTTGGAGCACCTCAGAGCTGTGATCATGAGCTGAGTAGTTCCACTATTTCTGGCGAAAGCTTTGCACTAGGCACCTAGAGTCAAACATTAAAAAAAAAAATGGGGGGGGGGGGGGAGAGGGAGAACCATATTGAGGACACCATTTATGGGGGATCTTAACGAACAGTGCTCATGAAATAACAGCTCACAGTGTGATAATTATGAGGCGATGATGTCCTCCAATCATAGAGCGAGAAGAAAACAAGAATCGCATGCGCATGGGGTGAACGGTGACGCTGAAAACGGACTTTGTCAGATCTCACGGACACAACAAGCAACCTAAATTTTGATGAGAAACCAGACAATCCTTTCGATGGTGCAGTGGGCAGTGTACAATCACATCCCGACAGCGATACGGTGACATCTTATTAGACACGTACATACCTCAACAACCAGTCAAACGATGGCCGCTACCTCTGTTTTCCAAAACACATGACAGTAACAGTCAATGCTTATGTCTGCACAACATGAGTTGGTTCAACAATTATCAAGAAAGAAAAAAAAAAAGAATGGTTGCGCCCCTCGAAGTAGCTACAAATTACTTAGCCCGCAATAACCACCATTGGCAGTGCCAGCATGCTCATATGATCTTGCCAAATAGAGTTGCACTGATTTTGCAGAGCAAACTGATTACGGCGTTGAATCGTACATCTACATCCAACAACTGCATATACAACTGCTTTCACTGGCAGCAAGCGACGCAAATAGCTAATTTGATTAGGACCGACAATCACTGGTTGCAATCAGAATAGAAGAGACAGCGAGAGCATCTTTCTTTTTTTTTCATATGCCATTTTCTCAGCACATTTGCATGAGCCTCACTCAGCAAGCTGATTACAGCATGCTCCCACATTTGCCTCCATCAACTGCCCACACAACAACACACTGTGACATGTAATGCGAAAGATGGTCACGACTTTACAAACAATAGACAATCACAGGCTGTGAACACAAATGACATCCGAATTGCCTTTTGTAAGTCACCCTCTGCATGTTCGATTCCTTGAGCCACATTCAGGACCGTTTCGCCACTGGGAAATTCCAACGCCCTGGCTCCCCGGAGCCAATTGAGACCCTCAACAGTGGAGGAATTTTCCGGTGTGTTGAAACAGCCGGGACAGCTTTGTGTCACTCCTGTCGTGTTGTCCCGTATCGTCCTGGGCGCAGAGGTGCAACTCCTTGTCACGTGACTTCGAAGCGTGCGGCCCAACTGTTCCTCTTGGTGGCCCTCGCAATTTCAGACGACGGCCCACTGAAGCACTGCGCAGTCCCGTCCGCCCAGGGAGATGAGGCGGTTGTCGTCGGGCAAGAAGTCCACTGCTGTCACGTGACTGCTGTGACCACCATACATGTGGCTCAGGCACTGCATCAAGGCAGAAACAGGGGAAGCAAGCCATTAACTTTCTAATGCATGCGATTATTCGAAACTCTCGAATAACAAATCGAATATCGTCCCGTTCGATTCGGTCTTGGAATTGAATACCCACTATCCGTAAATACTCAAATAGTTTCTCAATATTTCAATTCTTCAAATGTGTGTGATCAAACACGAATGGATGGATGCAGCATTTGTTACAACAAAGCTGGCAGAAAGCAGACTAAGTGTAAAATTGGAGCAGAAGTATGATGAATTCCATCCCTGCAGCCACACCAGCCAGAAAATACAAGAAGCTTCATAGTGGAGCAGGCTAGTTACTCAGGGAGCCAGACCAAACTGGATAAATAGCAATCCTTTGCAACCTCCGGAGAGTCTTCAGTAAGCAAACAAACTGCTTATTTGTTGCTAATGCTCCATTTGTACTTTTAATAAGCAACGCTTCTCAATGTGCAATGTAATAATGACAGGAACTTGCTAAAGCTGTGAATGCTAGAATGTGAGCATTGTCTTATATTAATGGCGAAAACAGCAGTTCATTATTTGAGAACTATATCTGAAAGGCGTTCAATATTTGATTCGACTCACTACTGGCACTATTAGGTTCAGTCTGAAAAATTGCCATTCGCATACGCCCCTACATAATTAAGGCTGTGTTCAGGATAGTTGCAACTGCATTGACGTCAAACTTCAAGTCCGTTTCTTCACTAACTAAACCAGTTATTACAAGTGCTTATTTGTAAAATACATGCACACTTTCAAAGACCAATGAAATTTGTGAACCTCAAGGCATGGTTCCTTCAGATTATACGGCAGAAGGGAAACAATCACGAAAGAAAAAAAAAAACAGGAGGAAGTTTCACTAGATAATTTTGAAGCCAAAGAAAAAAATATTATAAAGTAAGGCTCTTGAGAAATTGGCTCGCATCACGTGATAGGAGGGCGTTAATTTTTAGCCAAGCTCTCGCATCGCATAAAGTGGAGTGGAAAGTGCGACACCAGTCAACCGTGACGAAGGTGTCACTAAAAGCTACCATTAACCACACAGTGCCTTGAATGGTCTGGCAACCACATGCAGCTCACTCCTCAAGAGTCGATTTGCGCCAATGGGTGCCAAAGGAAGAGAGAAAGGGAGAAAGGGATGGGGGGGTTGCAGTGGCGTAGCTAGGTCACGTGGCACCCGGGGCCCTTAGGTCTTCTGTCACCCCCCCACCCCCCCTCGCTGGGTGTGGCCGGCGGAAAGAGGGGCGTGTTCAGACGTATATGACACCCCCCCCCTCCCTTACTGGCCCCTTGCACCCGGGGCCCACGGCCCCCCGGCCCCCCCTGTTGCTACGCCACTGGGGGGTTGTCAAAGGAGGATGCCTTGCTGAGGCTAGCTGCCCCGATATGCTCCTCCCTAGATTTTTTTCCTCCCCTTCCTCTATGGACCAATGGAGCCTGCAGACTTCAATAGCCTTTGGTTTCAAATGACATTTGAAAACATACGTGCGACAGGTGTGTCATAGTTAGTGTTTAACCTGCTGGTGGTACGTATCCTGTACAACTATGCGATGATACTCGACATTGGTTAAGCTCAAGTCCTACTACACCGTTAACACAATCATAGGCTTATATGAGCTATATACAAGCTACATTTGTGTTGCACAAATCCATAAAGTTAAATATTAAAATAGATATACATGGCAGCCTTCAATACATAGCCTTCAAAGTGTGGCAGAAGGAACTGCAGAATTCTGAATGGTCAGCAGGTTCTAAAACATGAATTTAGGTACTGATCTGGGCAGGTTGAGCTCAGGTGTTCCCTTTAACAGTGAACCTCACTATACATAGATAACCAGGTGTAGCATTTTTAATGCTCCTCATATGGAGAGCAAACAGTAAGTAAGTATAGCAGATTTCTTTTCTTTTCTTTAAGGTTAAATGGTGCCAAGTTCAAGCCTGTGAAGCTGAGGACATTCCATTTGGTGCTCCATAGTTTCAGCGTACTTCTGTTAGGCCGAACCTTTGGTGAGAACGAACTTCACAAGTCTTCTCTGAGCGCGAGTACCTACACAACAAGTGAGCAATAAAGAACTGCTCAGCTGTTTTCTTGCTGTCCTCAAAGTAAATTTTATGATGTGCCAAAACTTGCAATCAGTTTTGCCCTGAAGCAATTCTGCTATTTTTCTTTAAAGATCATTTTCTTCTCAAACACTAGGCAAGAACAAATCTATCAACCACAAAAAGAAAGGAAAAAAAGAACCATAGTGTGAAGTGGAATTCCATTTCACAGCACTTCCATTAAAACTTGCATAGCCTGTGTTGTTTAGTCACCCAACTGTTTAGGGGGCTTTTAAACACAATGTGGTTGAAATGCACCGACAAAGTGAAAGCAACCTGCAGGTGCGATGACGAAGAACTGACAGTGCTCACGGGAAATATAGAACAGTGCTGTTTTCTTCAAAAGCAGTAACCGAGACAAACCCCAGAAAGCAAGACGCTGCTACCACGAGAAGAACATATGTCTGCACATGCCAGCGTTGCAAAGCCACCCGTGTCCCCCCCCTTGCAGGGACCTTATAAGGTGCATGCTACAGTATGAAACCATCGTTCCCCCAACGGTTGCCTGTGTGCCTCCATAAGAACAGTGTTTAATACATCTATTTGAAGCATGAAACATTTCGCAGATTTTTCACTGGCAGCTGCACAAATGTAACGCAGCATGTTTCCATCTTGCGCAAAACTGATCCTAGAGGCAGTAGCAATTCGGCAACATTGAATACACACTGAAAAACAGAAAACTGCGTGAAGAACCCTTGACAGCTATATTCGCTGTAAGAATTTGCACGATTGGCTGTTCCAAGCCTTCTCAAGACAACAACAGCCTAGAATAGGACAAAATAACGCAACTTAGATAGGGCCCTTCAGGTATTAAATAGATAGATAAATAAATAAATAAACTGGGCAAACACACTAACCTTGGGCTGGGAGGCAGGGTAGGAGAAGACCCTGACTTTGCCAAAGTCATCACCGGTGGCAAGTAGTCGGCCCGAGTGGGAACGGGAGCACGTGTTTATGTCCGTGCCATCAGCATTCTCAGGCCAGATGCCTACAACAGCCAGGGAGAGAAACGTGCTGTATGTAAAACACCCTTTACCTCAACTGCACCAAGCAGCTGGGTGCGACGAATCACCACCAGCCTGACACTTACTATCTGATGTTGACATGGGGAGCAGTCAGATGTTGCCAAGAATTACCCAGCCGTTCTCACCCGCCAAAAGCAGATGGCAAACTTGCCAAACCCATGCTCTGTTTCCGTAGTTCCATGCAGCAGAGCGAAGGGTACGTGGCCTGCAAGCGCAGATTCTTGCGCAGTGAAATGCAGTGTCGCAGTTCGGAACTTGTCGGACGACTGCATGGCCTTGACAAGTTTTACCTTGTAAGTGTTTACTCGGAAGTTTCTGTGATGGTCACATATTGCACGATTTTGCTTCGTTCTTTAATAAAATATTTATCGAGGCGTTATGATACTGAAAACAGAGTTCGCCACGTGCTCGAATGAAAATGTGCAAAGAAAAAACAAATAATGTGACGCTGCTGTACAGAAATTAATTTGCATTAAAAAGTACAAACAAATAATTGATTTGACAGTGGCTAAATTCATATGGGTGGTAGGTACACCAACAACACTGCAGAGGACTCCCTCCTGGGTAGCGCTTCGTGATTTGCCAAAATGGAGTCCGCAAACTTGCTTGTGCAGTATCGTTCCAAGCTGCTTTTTTACGTGAAAGGAACAAATACGTTGGCATTGAACATGCTTGGAACAATATGGGAGGAGTGCGGTAAACATGCACCATTTATAATAACGGAAATGGCTGAACTTAACAATGTCAGCAAGCGCACCGTGTACAAGTGCACGTTACGAGAGGGATCAAAAGATGGCTACCATCCTGTGTGATACGCTGGCCAAGTGCTCCTTGTGAACCCTACTTCCACACTCTTGGCAACCCTTCTCCTCTGTACCTCGAAATATCATGAAGATGCATGCCTTTTTGGGGTCGAAGCAAATATGGAACAAATTTTCTACAGCTGCTACCACAACAGTTGATCTTGCTGCGCAAGTACAGTCTTCATACATGCTGCTGCGCTCACCGCTAGCAGACGACAGGGCATGGAAGGGCAGCTTTAATATGTGTTCGCCCCCTTTGATTGGTCGAATAACCATGTAGCTTCCACCATACTGCATGGAACTGCTGAAACAGAGTATAGGAGTGTAGGCAAGCCTTCATGCTGCTAAGTCTTAGTAGACGTCGCTGTCGTCTGCTAGCGGCGAACGCTGCGCTGCAGCGCTCGCCGCTAGCAGACGACAGGGCGTGGAAGTACAGCTTCAAGATGTGTTCGCCTCCCCCCCCCCCCTGATTGGTCGAAGAACCATGTAGGTTCCGCAATACTGCATAGAACTGCTGAAACAGAGTATAGGAGTGCAAGCAAGCCTTCATAGGTTAACATGTTTCAACAAAAAAGAAATTGAGAAAATGAGGCTTCTGTGTAACTGGCTGGGCATGCTGTGAATGGCATGACTCGTGCAGCTAACAATGATGTCAAGAAAGACAAGCTTGTCGAACTCACCGTACACGCTAAAGCCAATGGTGCATGTCTGCGTGTGCCACTTGAGGTCTCGAGTGATTGACATGTTGGTGACTTGCCGACAGACCAAGGCATTCCCTGCACACAGGAACAGAAGTTGGGATGAGCAACAAGCAAACAGATTGGCATTCCCAGAAGAGGTTGTTTTATTATGCTTACTGCAGCGCTAAGGTTTCCAGCACAAATTTCCAAATATCATCGCCCTGAGCTGCCCACATGTTCAACTACTCTTTCCCTAGTTTTATTGTCCCAGCGCTGTTTTCATCCAATATACATAACTTCTCAGGACATTTCGGACCTTTTCTTGCCTTAACCAGCTAACAACAATTGACAATGCTTTTGTTTTTGTTTTAGTGATACTGACGGCCCTTCTGCAGTTTTGTTCTGAAATTCGACACCCTCTATCACATGAAACTCCGACACTGTTTCCTCCAGTCAAAAGTCCATTTATAAACAACTGCCCGGTACCAATAGCTGTCCTGTGACCACATGTTAGTATTAATATATTTCTGCACCACGTTACTGCTGACAGCGACTGACAGCAGCAACTTGATGATTTTCCGATGTCCATAACACAGTTGCATAATATCTATGCTGGCAACCATGGAGAAAGCTTGTTTGTTTCTGTGCACGCCGACAGTCACAGTGTGGAGACCTTTGTATGCTTTCCCTGAAGCATGGTGTTTCTTACTAAAATTACTAGGGGTAACTTTGGCGCCGTGTCCATCTTTATGCTTATGGGTTTAGGTGTCCCTGTGGCTTTGTTTATTACACTTCATGCACCTTTACTGGCCTAAATTTCAATGCATGATTGCAGGATTGCATGGCTGCTGATTGCACGAAGGCAATAAGGTCATGCCCACATGCACTATCATTGCGTACCAGTGCACTCGTAAGGCAATATTCTGTGAGACATGATCAACTTGCAAAGACCCCGAAAACCCAGAAGGATGAAGTTTAGACAAATATATATGTACTGCGCACCATTCCAACGCTGGCTTTACTATTATGCTTGCAGCTCCGCCTGGCACCACATTTCACTCTAGTAACTTTTGTAGGAAACTATGTGCTGAAGCACTCCCCGAGCTTACTGCTGCCAGAGTGCAAATAAAGCCGCCACTGCCACATTGTGGTCATTAATGCTGCTGCGGCAATAAACAATAAAGTTACTTTACACATTTCATAGTGTGAAGACCCTTTTCTACGTCTAGTCCAGTATTAATTTACAACGCATTCTCGTATGTTTAGTATACCATATTTACCCGAATTTAATGCGCACCTTTTTTCCAAGAAAATGGGTGGAAAAATTACAATTAGATACGAAACCAGAACAGCATTTACGACATTGGCAACAGCCTACTGTCAGAGCCATCCAACACATCATCATCGCCATCACAAAACAGTGTCAAAGCCCGTTTTCGCGAAAAAGTCGCTGTGTTTTGTGCTTGACTACAATCTAGAGTGGTAGTCGCTGCCATTAACTTTTAAACATACTATCACTTTGCAAGATTTTGTATGACTCAGCACCGGATGCATGGGCGTATACGGCCACCAGCATTTCTGCTCAGTAATGAGCAAAGTTGGTGATTAATTCTCATACCATGTTCGTGAAGCAGAGCATCTGACCAGGACAAGGCGGAGACATGCAAGAACACACGACACTCGCTGCACTCACAACTACTCGCAAAGTAGTACTGCAAAGTAGCGCTCCTACCAGGAGCACTGTCAGCCACATACTTCCACAAGTCACATGCAGAGCCTTGCAGAAGTGATAGCAGTATCACTAAAAGCAATTGATTGAGAATACCGTCCCTGTATGCCTGGACCAATATCTAAGGCCAATGAAGTGATGACGATGCGCTGCTTTCATTATGAAAGGTCATTTTAAAAAATGTCTCTTCTGTGATCGTAAATTCTGCACATCTTGTTTTTTTCTAACTGCGAACGTAGGGGACATGCTATACAATAAAACCTCATTCATACGTTATGGGAAAAAAATGTGAGAAGAACATACTAACCAGAAAAATGTACAATCTGAACTGACTTCAAAAATTTAACAGGCTCAACTGTTCTTGACATCTACTTAATGCGTGGCGTCACGCAGATCGTTGTGGCACGAGACGACGATGCACGTCGAGCTGGTGGTGCTCCAGCAGCCTGAGACGCGTTTCATTGTTTTCCTATTGCATGGTGTTTTAAGAGGGCGATGGGAAACCAAAACGAAATCAAGCTGGTGGGCGAAGCTAGATGCCGCCGAAGCGAAACATGCTGTCACCATCGCGCCACTTGCAACAGGGAACGGTGGCACGTTTCGGTTATCACCTATTAGAAGCGTGCGATACACTTCCAACGGCACCTTGCGCTGTGAAACAGATAGGTGAAGATGCTTATCGCAATAGGCCTGGCGATGATAGCTGTGAATGTTGCTTGCGATGACCCCGGATAGGATTATGTAGCTAATACTGAAATGAGAAACTGAGTGTGCGCCGGCGTTCTCACGTGAGACGGGCGGACCAGTATTGCGTTAAAGCTGCCACGGCGGGCAGCCATACACTGTATTCGATTGCGTGCGCCTCGCGCATTTTCTTACGATCACAGTTTCACAACACACTGAACGTTGGTGCCGAAAAATTTTGGTTTCCGGGAACGTGTGAACAGGCAAAATATGACCATAACTCTACTGTGTCATTTTTTTGTTCTCGATTACGAACACTGGCGTCGGGAAAACATACGTAACGAGAATGTATTAACGAGGTTCTACTGTATTTGCTTTTATAATTCAGTGGCATGTTACATTCAGGTGCACCTTTAGTTTGTTGCTTTAAACCCGAAAAAAAAAATGGGCGCACATTATATTACAGGCAAATTAAAATCAAGTAAACATGGCACACTGTGCAAGAAGCACTTCTCTCTTGAGACACACTCACAGTAGAGGATCTCGTAATCGCCAGAACATGAACGCAGGTACGTGCTGTCAACTGCCCAGTCCAGGTGGATGACAAAGCTCGAATGGCCCTGTCGTCAAAAAAACATCAAAAACACATTAAGGCAAAATCCACAGGATCGATGATCAGCCGGCACACAGTCGAACAGCTTCGGTAAGTCTGATACAGAAAGTTCATCCTGCACTTTAATTCAACCATGTCAAACTTTAACCCTGCTCAATTTGACCTACGTTTTGATTCAACCATGACCAAAAATCCTTTCAGATGGCCATGCATCGAACATTGAATAAGTAGATTATTTTGTGTGTCCCATAGAGGCTAAATTAATAGAAGCTACTGTAATATGATGTTAGAAAACACACACAAGAAAGCATGATGCTAACTCAGCACTCAAATGAAACAAAAAAAAATATGAAGAAAAAAATTATTTGATGATGAATCATGAGCAAATGCTTCTACTGCTACTAATAGTACTGCAGAACCTTGATATGTCCCGAGTTCAAATCACTTGTACGTTTATACATTTATGGTGAAGAATTTAAAACATAGTCAATTGATGAAATACCGTCATGCTATAAAATAAAAGCTCCTCAAGTAAAATGGTGAGACACAACAATGCTGTTCTACTTATTTGTTCCATGGAGTATGAGCGAGCCTTTCTGAAAATATTATGTGCTTCAGCAGCACATTTTGGGGATGCTATATCAGGAAACTGGTGGCAGTTTTGAGGTTTATGTTAAATGGATGTGGCTTCATTAAAAGCAAGCTGCAAAGGTAAGTGAGCTCTCAAGTGAACAATATGTTAGTTAGTGCAATTTTAACTCCAATTGTTGTTATTGGGTGTGCAAATGGCACTTGTGTATCAGGGTAACCCAGATTAAGTAGTGGAATGACGTTATCTACCACAAGCTACCATAAAGAAGTCTGCATATACTTTAAAGAAATCTGGGTGGCACAGAAAAACAAATAGCAGCTCTTGAAGAAAACAGTCTTATGCTCACGCAACAGGAAGAAGAGGCACAAAGGCACAGTGGCTCACAAAATTTTTAAGACATATGCCACAAACAAGATGCATTGCTTTTGAAAAGTGACATGGGCGCTCAAATAATTGAATTTTCTAGTCAAATTGAATAGGATTGTAGAAGAACATATACTTCAGAATATGAAATTGAATATTGAATATTTTCTAAACAAACTGAAATATGAGGTTTTTGTGGAGTAGTCCACCTAGTAAAAAAAAAAAAAGGCTTAGTTGAATTATTTGATATATGCAGGTAATTATATTCAGAATTGGACGTCGAATTGAGACTGGCCAAATTATAAATTGTTTTGTCTAAATAGAGACAACATATATGTATATAAGCTGCATAAAAGCAGGGCATTCTTATTAAAGGACTAGAAATTATTGGGCACAAGTAATTGTCTGCCTTGTGTGTTCACTCAGAAACTGGTGCCTCATGGCAACAACCGTCTCCTCTGCAGCAGAAACCCTCGGAACAGTGTTTACCTTCACCACTATGTTTCCCTCAAAGCTCTAATAAGTGCTGTTGTCCCTCAAATACGAGCATAAATGAATGTTTGACAATATCAAAAAGTGCATTCTCGCATCAAATACAGGTAGAATAGGAACGACTACTCCACTTGTGTTCAAAGTTTCGCATATTCAGACATCGCTAGACATTGAGCTTTCGGAGACACATCACGGCACACAGCTAACACCGATAATATCGGCGTCATAAAGCACAATGACGAAGTACAAAATATTCAACATAACTGCACGTTTCTAGTACATGCTGTTCCTATTTTTGCTTTTGTGACACCCACTGTGCTTTCTATTTTTGTGTTCTTCTGCGCAGCCTTTTAAGCATTAAAGATGGACCTCTATGAACTTTGCTGCCCTGCCATTTTGCTTGAACAAGCTCATGTGTGCAGTCATCAGTGAATGCAATTTACACAGTGTGTACAGTAAAACCTCATTAAATCGTACCCGCTCAAACAGTAGTCTCGTTTTGAAAGTAGTAAAGTCAAATCCCTGACTCAGCGGCGATTGAACATAATGTGTTTTGTATCCGCATAAACCGTATCAGCTTTTTGAGTCCATATCAGTCAACACATAGTTTTTCTACTTTTCGTTGTGCAAACACAGCGGTGCGTCGTCTCCATCGGGCGGCCCGGCAGAACAACAAGCCTCAGAGATTGGACCAACGGCTTCCAAGCACCCTGTGCGTTTGCGCATGAAGCCACATCAACATCAACCTCATTTCGGCACTGTGCCAGAGAGCAAGAGAGCGTTGCGGTGTCGTGCAAGCGAGGACTCGCATCATGCCGAAGCTCGGATAAAAAAGACACCGGGTGCTCAGCATAGATGAAACATTAGACAATGTTTGTGCTATCGAATGTGACACGAAGAAGTAGGCGCTGGCACGCGACATGGGTCTACTGTTGACTATGGTGTGTGGCATTTGGAATGCGAAGAAGTTGCTCTGCAGATTCTACTTTTCGCCATCATTGCCTCTGTTGTTGCCGATGTGTCGACTAGCAACAGCACAGGCAATTCAGGCCCGACAGTGGATTCAGCCCAACAGCACCCCGCATTGAAAAAGTGCCCCGTGACTTCTGCAATGCTACCGCACCTGCGCGCAGAGAATATGCTATGCCAATGAGGAATCTGCCATGCGAGTGTTTGCCGAGAAGAAGGGGACTGGCTGAAAAGCTGGCTCGCAGCTTCAGTAAGTTTGAGGCCGCTGTCGTCGCTGCTAGGCCACCACGGCATTGAACAAAAATAACACTTTTGTCGCGCGAAGTAAATAAATACTGCATGTTTTTCCCCTCTCATCGCACTCTTTCCAAGTTCCATTTTTGACAGGTAAGTGGGCGATCTCATGTTATTTCGGTTAAGGAGTACTACCGTTTAGTACACACTCTTTCCGAGCTCCGGCCAACTACGGTTTAACGAGGTTTCACTGTATCTGAATTGTACACAGGCTGTGTGCCAAGTTTGCCAGGTAATTCAGTCTTCTTGCATCTTGTGTGCTCCAGAAACTTCCTTTGGCAGCTCCATTACAGCACCGGAATGAAATGTGAGAAAGCAATCTAACAGACCCATTTTCCTTTCAACCTTCACGAGTGTGTAATGGGCAACTAATGCATTTTACTCAAGGAGACGGTTTGAGTTCTAGAGGGCATTCAGCGCCAGTTAGGCTACAATCGCACATCACTGTTTCAAGTAATTAGGCGTTCTACTTGCTCCATCCCATCTGTTTCATTCTCACGTAACTGCACCAACCATACAGCCTAATCTAAGCCTAGTCAAGCTGGTAACTCTAGCTTTGAACTACCGGTACTAATTCTGGTGCTGTCCCACACAGCATTCTTTGAGTTGAAACATATTTCCAAGCATTGGAAATCTAGGTGGCTCGTGCTTCCGAATCAATTCTGCAGGTCAACGACCTTGTTTCCGCAAGCCAGCACACACACTTTTTTAGAAATCTTACACGTCCTGTGATACATATCTCTAGCAGATTGATATCCACTATCATTTTTGTGTCGGCTTCATTTTCTTTTGAATCCTTGTACAGCAATGCTCACATATGCAATATGCAGAATATACAGTAATACACAGACTATGCAGCAAGATACAGCATATGCAGCATTGGTGACAGGCAAGCAAGCTACACTGGTCATTATTGAAAAATAATAATAAAAAAGTAATAGAATGTGCTCTAACGTAACAATTATTCTGGGGCAAAGAATAGAAAATATTTTGAGAGTCTAGGTCATGTTTCCCCACAGTGAGCCACAATGCGCGAGAAAAAAAAAGAAATGTGAGATGAGGTAAAAATGACAAGAAACGCAAAAGAAAGCAGCAAAAGATGAAAGACAGAAAGAGAATGAAATGGTGCAGTGGCAGTCATATTTGTTTTAATTTTTGTTGTTACGTGGTGAGTCATACCCATAGAGAGGTAGGGGGTCGTCGCGGTGCCTCCTGGTCCCGTGGAGGAGGAGGCTTCTACACCCGACCGAGGGGCGTCACGTGACACCCGATGGGGGAGAGTTACGCAAAAGATTTTTTTTGCGATTCGCGTTGTAGCGGGGGGGAGAGAGAGAGAGAGAGAAGGCAGGAAGAGAAGGGAAACAGCAGGTGGTGAGCAGAGAGACTTAACCATGCCACCGCAACAACAAACGGGCTCAAACTTACGAGAGTGCAAAACAGGCAGAGGTTACGAGAGAGAAAGAGAATGTTCGTATTTGATCAAGGCAGTGCTTGGCAGGCTTAATTATGAGTTTCAAGGAATGGTTGTCTTATAATATAGCCGAAACTGAACATCTCATTGACTGATACCTTTTGACCATACAAGAAGGAAACAAAAGTTGGTGTGAACATAGGCTCACATTGTTGTTGCTGTTGCTTTTTGGCATGATGCAAGCAATTTCCATGTTAAGCTTATGAATTTACTAATTTACTTATTCATTTCTATACCAAAGTTAAGAGAGAAAATGAATTGTGGGCAGAGTTAGAAGCTTCAAAAGAAGCTGCTCTTGTATCAGCAGCGACTTAGCAGCAATGGACAGATTTTGTTGTTGTGTACTGAAATGATACAAACCCACAAAAATGTTTGCCCAGGCACTCTTCCGTTTATTTTTTATTTTTTCTCTCCCCAACCCTCTAGGCAGGAGAGATTTGGCACTGCACTGTTTGACTGCATCATTTATTCATCTACTCATACATTTCAATGCTAAACTTCATCTGCAGCAGTCATGTTCCGATTTCAAGAAAGCTGGGATACACTGAAACAAAATTAAAACAAATGGCACTTTCTGAATATGGTATTTAAGCTTTGATTAAATATGCATCTTGATAACACAGGTGGCCAAGAAGTAACTTAAAGTACTCCCAAGCAACAGTGCTGCACTAAGTGCCCATCGTAAGTGACGAATGTATTTTATTTCCGCTCTCTTCAAATGTGCCGTTCACAGCCTGCAGGATGTGGCTCGTAAATTAGACAAATGAAAAAGATAGCTGTTACGCTCTACAGTATTATTTAGCCAAACTGCAGTAGTGGACGACATAATGCACTTTCATAGCTTCACTCCTGCTATATTTATTGCCTGAGTCAATGCTTACCAAAAGTATTGCAGGCTGAGAGATGTTTGAGGCAATACGTGAGACAGAGAGTAACCGTTCTGCATGCATTATTTTTCCGTCCACTTAAATGCAATGCATTCCTTCCCCCGCTTTTTACAGTGTTCACGAGACGACCCAAGTCATTATAGTCTAGGCTGCACCGTTGACTCCCAAGAAATTCCCTCAATAAAAAAAAAAAGAGTGGTCTGCAAAGCAGCGAACGGCAGACAAAGAGTAAGCAGCAGCACGCAGGCCGAAAAGCACGAACAGACAAGAAGCCCACCCAGGCAAAGCTTGCGAGCACACGACAGAAATCGAGGCAGTCGAGATCTAGGACTCACCGAACACCGGCTGATGCGATTGTACTTGCGGCCTTCTTCACTGACTTGGTACACGTAGATGAAGCTGTCTCGTGAGCCGAGGGCGAGGAGCTGGCCATCTGCAGCGTGCGTTCAAGCAGCGATCACGTCACGCTTCTCGTGTCAATGTCCTTTTCTACACTTCCCGTATCTCTTTGAGAATTTACACAAGCAAAATTAAGTTATTTGTGTGGATCACTGGGTACTAGCATTGACTAATCCAGTACAGTCTACTCCTGTTAATTTGACTCTTGTGGGACTGCAACATTTCGTTGAATCAACAGGCGGTGACAAAACGAACAAATTCAGATCTTTCTGCTTTAATGCTTTAGGTATTCTAATGTTTTGCTTTTTTTTTTTGCGTTTTGCTCTCGACGCATTCAACATGCATCCAACACACACTCAACAAGCATCTGGAGATGACCAGCATAGTGGCATGCGGCGCTGTGCAATTGCCACGTGACGCCATGCTGTACGTACAAAGACAGCTGAACAAGGGGGGTGTGATGCGACAAAATACAAGAGGGAACTTGAGTTGGCTTCATGAAGTCAAAGGAGCGTTGGCCACTAAGAAACAATAAAAAACAGCTTCACACCAGGGAAGCAGTAGCAGCTTGTGCTGGACTCCTGTTTTCACACTATTAATAACCACTACATGAATCAGGGGGTGCTAGTGGGGGGGTCAGTGGCAGTTGAATTAAGCGAAGTCACATGCTTTCAGATTCAAACTAAACAAACTTTCTTTTTAGCAATGGATCATCTTTTGCTGGGTATTTCAGGTGCACTTGAATTAACCGAAATGTCTAATTAACCAAAGTCTCATTAACAGGAGCCAACTGTAGTACATTCAAATAGAATGTGTAAGATAAAAAGAAAAAGAGAAGACAATGTCAGTGTAAAGCATAAGCAAGAATTTTGCCAGTGAAAACTACATTTGCACAAGCGAAAAAAAAAAAATTGCTGTATCTGTGTGACAATGCCCCTTTTCTTTTTTACTTTTCTTAAACATACGCGAGAGTGTTTTCTATTGTATTAGAAACCTTGGTCCTAATGCAATGCAATAGTGTTTTCCCTGCAATTTTTCACTTGTACATAGGGCACGCTCAACTGCCAGACAAGCAAGTTCTCCAGAAAAGCCAGCCCCTCAAATGCTCACTTGGTGAGAATGCCACGGCGTCGATGGGCTCGGTGCCGTCGCTGTGCATCGAGTAGAGCTGCCGTGTGGACGAGTCTATGACGCTCCACCGACCCGTCCGCGTGGTGAGCACCAGGACGCTGCCATCGGGGGAGAAGCAGGCAGCCTGCGCCTGTTCCTGCACGTTCAGCAGGGCAGCGCAGGTGAGGAACACCAGGAAGGCCAAATGACGCAGAGATCAATTACGCGATAAGCAATAAACGCGAGGGTGGCGAAGATGCCACATCTCCAGCTGTCGACTGAAACATAACTCGCTTTGATGCAATGTGCAAGAAAAGGCACAAGCCATACACTCGTAGTGCACGAATACAGGACAAAGAGAAACGTACACACACTATAGGGTTCTCAAAAAGCGAACACCTAATTATAGCTCAAGCGAACATCAATCGATCAATCATTTAATAAATAAATAAATCTTTATTTTCCTTTTACAGAAAGAGAAGTATCGCACACATAAAAGCTGCTACGCCGAGCAGCTCGATGGGATAGGTGGCCCTTGATTTGACAGAAACGGCCAGGAATATACAGATCGATGCACCTACCTTCGGGCAAGTATTTAAATAATAAGCATGGACACAATATGCTTACTTGAAAAAAAAAAAGGTAAAGAGAACTAACAAATAAAAAGGGGACACTTGAAGAGAACGTAACTTCAATGATCAGCTCTATAGGAAACAAACACCACAGGAGGGAAGTGCTTGATGCAAGGCATTAGACTGACCTATAATAGGAAACATTTACTGCCAAGGCCTTTATTTTGAGACTAAGATACGCAGTAGAAACTCGTTCATATGTTTAGGGCAAAAAAGAAATACAGGAAATAAATGCACTAACCAGGAACGACCCAAAGTTACTAAAGAAACAGCTTCTTTGGGTGGCAATGGGTAGAAAATTCTGACATGCCCACTCAGCTAAAATAGCAGCACGAGATGGCCGCGCAATGCACCCTATTTTACTATCCCATAGTAGTGCTGCTTTAAGACGATGACGGAAAAGCAAAACGAAATTGAGCTGGTGGTGGACGCTTGCATACGATGCTGCGAGAGTGAAACCTGAGAGTGCCCAACATGGCCTCCTTGTAGCAGGGAAAGGCTGAACGGCGGCACATTTGAGTTATCGGCTGTTAAAAGCATTCAGCATATGCTTCCAATGGCACTACAACACAAGTGCTGTGAAACAGACAAATGAACATGTTTATTGCAACATGGTTGGCGGTGATAGCTGTGAATGCAATGGCCTGCTAGCAGATTAACTGGTACTGGGAGGAGAAAGTGAGTGCGTGGTGGCATTTCCACATGATATGGGCAGGTGAGTACTGCTGGAAAGCTGGCACAGCAGTTAGCAGGTGTCTACTGCTCTCGGTCACGCATGCCTCATGCCTTTGCTTGTTCACATGGGATCTAGCAACCAAAAAATGTATCAGACAATCGCAGTTTGGCAATGTACCGAACATTGGTGCCGAAAGATTGTGTTTGCCGGGAACGCATTTATCAGTAGAAAGTGCCATAACTGTATTCGGTGAATTTCTGTGTTCCCAATGACGAACATTGGCACCGGGAAATCGAACGAAACGGGATCGTATTGACGAGGTTCTATTGCATTCAGTCTTAGCCTTTTGGGTGCCAGGCATATTGGGCAATTTGGCCTGCTGTTTGCTGGAGGTCTTTCCAAGATACAACGAATTCAATTTATGTATAACAAACACATTAGCCGGCATGCTGTTTATTTGGGATATGTTGCTCAGCATTCTACAAAGTTTTTTTAATCTGGAAACTCAAAAGAATACAGTAGAACCTTGTCGATATGTTCCCGTTACGTACGTTTTCCCAGCACCAACGTTCACTATAGAGAACACAAAAAATGACCCAATAGAGTGACGCTCATTTTTTACCGGTTCACATGTTCCCGGAAAGCACGATTTTTCAGCATCAATGCTCAGTACTTCACCAAACTGCGATTGTATGACACATTTTCCAGCCCCTAGATCTCGTGTAAACAAGAAAATTCACGGGAATTGCGCAATCGAGGACAGCATATAGCTGCCCACCGCGGCAGCTACAGTGCAATACTCACCTGCCCGTCTCATGTGAAAATGCCAGCACGCATTCAATTTCCCATTTTGGTACCAGCAAATCCCCTTTCGTCGGTCTCTCTTCTCCGGGGGGTCATCACTTGTGACATTAACAGCTATCACCGCCCATCCTGTCCCAATAAGCATCTTCACCTATCTGTTTCACAGCGCGTGGTGTTGTTGGTGCCGTGGTGCCAGTGCCGTTGGTGGTGCACTACCCGCTTTTATTGGCTATAATACAAACGCATTGCCGTTCCCTGCTGCAGGCGGCGCGATGTGGGCATCATTTTTCACTTCGATGGCATCCGGCGTTGCCCACCATCTCAATTTTGTTTTGGTTTCTCACCGCCCTCTTAAAACACCACGCTATGAGAAAACAAAACGTGTCTCGTTCCACCGGAGCACCACCAGCTCGACGGGCGTCGGGCCATCTTGTGCCGCAACGATACGTGCGATGCTTCACATTACACAGATGTCAACAATAGTTGAGTCTTTCAAATTCTTAGTTAGTTCAGATCGTTCGTTTTCCCGGTTGGGTATGTTTTTTCTCGCGTTTTTTTGCCAAGACGTACGAACGAGGTTCTACTGTATTACAAGTGAAGCAAATTAATTAGGATAACTAGTGTTACACAGGCAACACGGCCTCTTGTTACTATCACTGTCACTTGAAGATATCTTATAATCAACATTGAAGTCCTCTAAATCTTAGTTCATAAGAAGTTCTTGAAATTTTGTACCAGTGAAGTAAATGTGAAAGCTTTTCGCACCACTCTGCAGTGATCGGGAAACACGAGACATGAGCAACATCGACAGGCAAGCTTTCTCGAACCATCCACCCTAGAAATAATAAAACCTGCCATACAATTTTAGTTTACCCAACTTCCACGTGCACTGCAAGTTCGTTAATAAACCAGCTAGCCCGACATTCCACTCTCAAGAAAAGGCATCCGGGCCAAATTTTTGCGTTCGTAAACTTGGCAAGACTGAAACTTCAACAAGCTAGGGATTCCGGCTTCTGAATGGCCGGCATGCAGACAAAGACGCAAGCATGAAACAAACAGGGCAACAAAAACGTCCAACACAACACGAAGTGCCCAAATGTCACTTGAATCCGCGTAGTTGACGACATAGACAACACTAATTCATATCTGAAGTTATAATTGAAATGTAGACTGTGTTACGTTGCCATCATTTGGACAAAAAGGCTTTTTTGAGATTTAATGACACAACTCGCATCTTTTGCGACTAAATGGAGAGCTGCAGCACTCATGATAACTGCAGACAAGCAGGATTCTCAAACAGGCTTTTTTTTTTTTCGCGAGATATTTCGCTTGGCTCAGAGCTATATACAAACATGCCCCACAACCTACTTGCGCATGTTTTCAGAGGGTCATCCACTTGTTCACATGGCAACGCTGACCCTCAGACAAGTATAATCTTTAAAATTAATCTAATAACTCAAAACGTCACACAGTCACCTAAATGATGATTACCACGCACACTTTAAGTGTGCCACGTTTTGCAGTCACAATACTCTTTGACACAAAGCCGTCCGAGGTTTCCCGTGAAGGTGGCAGAGCGACACTCACGCCCAGATCCCGGCTCCAGACTACCGAGTGCGACAGGGTGTCCCAGAGATGCACCTGGCAGTCGTAGCCGCCTGTCACAAACTGGTTCTGCGTTGGGTGGACCGCCAGCGCCCAGATCTCCTCCGTGTGGCCCTGAAAACACCCAAGGCCCATGAGTGAGAGTTGAGATCGTCATGCTAGAGTACTGTACAGAGTGCCCTATGTGTGCTCCATGGCCCAGTAGAGTAGAACCTTATTCACACGTTCTGGGAAAAAAAAAAATGCTATAAAGAACCTACTAACCGAGAAAATGCATGATCGGAAGTTACTAAAAAAAATTTACAAACTCAAATGTAGTTGACATCGACGTAATGCGAAGCGCTGCACAAACCGTTGCAGCACGGGACACTGACACAAGCTGATTTGGTGGGGCTCGAGTGGCCAAGACAAGCGTTGTCGTTTTGACAGCTTTGGCAAGCTTACGTTTGGACTCCTCGAATTAGGCCTCGATAAGCAGGTTCTTGAAGTGGGACGTTTTGGCGGGAAGTTGTGACATGCCTAACTCGGTGCAAATCGTTGTGGTGCGAGACGCGGGCCCACGTCGAGCTGGTAGGGCCCAAACGACCCAAGATGCACATTCTCGTTTTTCTGTCACAGAGTCTTTTAACCCCTTGAGGCACTATGTACACAACTGTGTAAACTGAAGATAGTGCATTAAATGCAAAAGCACTGAGGAAAATAATTATATTTTAAATGTGTTGCAAAACATTTTTTAGCCCTTAAACATTTTAGCCGTACTGGGGGACTCCAGAAATTTGAACCATCTGGCGTTCTTTAACATGCACCTAAATCTAAGTAGACGGGTGTTTTCACATTTTGCCCCCGTCGAAATGCAGTCACCACGGCTGGGATTTGATCTTGCAACCTCGTGCTTAGCGGCCCAACACCATAGTCACTAAGCAACCGTGGTACATTTTCAAACACTTTTGACCGGACATGGGCTGCAAAATTTAACAATATGTGTGTGGTTTTCTTACATTTCTTACATCCAGCATACATTTCAAGTAGCTGGACAGGTGCTTTCCAAGTATTCTAGACATGAAGCAGTTAACATTCTCATATCTTGCATTCCTACATGGGATTCTTGCATTGAGAACTGAATGAAAAATTTAAAATTATTAATCAGTTCTGCAGATATTAGCTTTTCCCGATTCTGAAGCTGCAAAAGGCGTCGCGAAATGCAATTTTCACTGGACAGAATTTTTCGGCGCCCAAAAGGGTCAAGAATGCCACAGGAAAAAAATTAACAAAATAGAGCTGGCGGGCAGCATGGGAATATGATGCCTACAACGCTGCTGGGGTGATACGCGACACTCCTTCTGCGCTGTCCGCAGCACGGGATGGCGGCGCGTTTGGGTTATCACCTATTAAAAGCGTGCAGTGCAACCCAGCCCTCGCTGCGAAACAGGTAAGCAAAAATGCTTATCGCAATAGGGTTGGCGGCGATAGCTGTGAATACAGTGCACAACGACCCGGGAGATTTTCTGGTACCAGAATAGGAAACTTTGCACACACTGACGTTTTCTCATGAAACAGATAGTCATGTATTGCGGCGAAGCTGCTGAGGTGAGTGGCTACTGTGCTAGATTGCGCACGCCTTGAGCCTTTCTTTGTTTACATGGCATCTAGCAGTCAGAAAACATATCATACAATCGCAGCTTGGCAATCTACTGAACGTGGGTGCCGAAAGATCGTGTTTTCCGGGAACACATGAACCGGTAAAATGTAAGCGTAACTGTATTAGTAATTTTTTTCGTTCTTGATACCGAACGTTGGTGCTGGGAAATTTTATGCAACAGGGTCATATCAACGAGGTTCTGCTGTATACTACACAGTTCATGGCAGTTCTCCAGCTAAGAAATTGAAGACTTGTCGTCGTGATGGCAAAAAAAATGTGTGGAACACCATCTGGATGAGACAGTGATAGAGGACTCTGGTTAAGTTCTACGCTACCGCGAGACCTTGCTGGAAAGCAACATGCAGACTGTGCACGATATACCATGTTCAATTAGAGCACACAATGATGTTGTCAGTAAATTTAACTAGAGTAAAAACTGGTCTAGACGTATTTTGATCAGCAGCCAGAACAGTTGTGAGATTTTAAAAAATGCTAGTGCTCAGAAAATACCCAATGACAACCAGAAAACAAGAAATCGGCCATGCACATGTCCAACAGAGCATTAGTTGTTACTTATACTAGGGCATTACACTGTTTACTACGACCTTGCTAGCAGCGGACTGCATATTGTTGAACACTACACAGGGGACACACACCTCGATCTCTACAACAGCAGCAGCCAGCACTGTTTACCGCAATAAGTGCTCCCCATAAACAAATTATCGAATTCATGAAATGGAATACTTGAATCACTGAACGCATAGTTGATCAGTAGAGGCCAAAAAAGGAAATCCTGTGCCCAGAGCCGACGCTTTGATAAGGGAGCTTGTCTTCCCTGACAAATACAAGTGCCAATGTCAAAACATTGGCTCTGGGCTGAGGATTTTTTTGTTCCACCACAACTGACAAATTCAGGTTTCTGTGACCACTTTCTACTGAAAGTAAGATTGTCGTTAACCCCTTTATTGCTAGAATTGGGAAGAAAGACTTAGATAGGAAGTTTACACACTGATCCTGCCCTTGCTGTACTGTTGTGCAGTGCTTGAGACTTACCTTGTATGTAAATATATGTTATTGTTTCTTACTATCTTTAAGGCATACAGGGGTATGCCGTAACAATAGTAAGAACAAAATTAATAGCAAACAACAGCAATTCCAAGGAAACAACAAAACAGTAACAATACTCGTGCGGTCATTATTGTCTTTATGCCCGTTTTGTTTTGCGCTGTGGGCCATGTAGAGGCCCTGTCGTCCCTTCACTTCCCACCCACCTGCACGACAGTGGAGAAGTTGAGGCTGAATGTTCCCTGCAGGATTGAGTTCCGGGTAGTCCCGATAAGCAGCATGCTGCCTTTGCCCTGGGCAAGGGTTCGAATACCACCAGCCATGTCCGGAAGCTGCAGGAGAGAGCAAGGCATGATGAAAGGCACAGTGGTAGCTAAGGTACAGCTTGTATGGTATGACCCATCAGCTGCCAAAGCTGCAAAATTGCGAGGTGAAGCAATCCAGACCAGCAGACACAAGTGTGACCTTCCAGCCTCTTGACACTACAGAAATCTTCCGCGCTAGTGAGATCTTGTGCAAAGCAACAGTGATACATCTGTAAGCCAGGCTTTCGGTATACCTGACCACATACACAGTATGCAATAAATGTTGGCTGTTATTAAGTGTTGTGCTAGTTGTTTACCCCACCCAGTCCCGTCTTTCACGCTGCTCATCCAATTTCAAGTTCGAGACAGCTCTATTGACACATGTACTAAAAGTAATACAAGGATAGCTGGATTTATAGTGTAGTTGGCTAGTTCTTGGTTCACAGAACACATGTGAAGTCAGCCTTGGTATTACAAAATAGCACTTAAACATAGCAATACAATAGCACACTGCTGTAAGCAAAAGGTATATCACAAGAAATACAGTGAGAACCTAATTGCCCACTACACAATTTCAACACTACAAGTAGTAATATAGTAGTGTGTTGCAATAAAAACAATAACTACAAAAGGAGGTAGGAATTAACAGCCATGGGCACCTTAACTATCTCACTTCTCAGTGGACACCGGTCCTGCCCCGCAGCTGTGAGAAAGGTGCAGGCTACGAGTAAAGATAGGGGAAGGAAAGTTGCAATAAAATATGCACACAGAAAATAGAAAAAGGAGTGAAAACGGGGACACACCTTTAAATACATGACTATAAATGTCTTAAACAAGACAGAACAAACACATGTGCAACAGCGATTCACAACACGGGGCTATGCACTGTATGCCACTCGGCAACACAATGCTGTTGTGCGCAGTGGTAGGATAAAGTCACAGAAAACTTTATACGTTATATAGCACAAGGTTATAGCCAACGCAGAGAACTTGTTGAGTAAGGTAGAACACCTTTGATAACAGGCTAAAATTAAAAGCAAGCTTAAAGGGACACTAAAGCAAAGCAATAAATCAGTTTAGACTAATGAAGCATTGTTTGAGAACCCTGCAGGCAGTCATTTAAAAAACAATAGTTTGACTATTAGATGAGAAAATGAAGGTCCAAGTATCAGTATTTGAATTTCGCGCCGAAACCCCAGCGCGCCGGTACGTCAGCGTAACGTCAGGGATTCCAAAGTATGTTTTCGCATTTGGGCTGCGTTGGCTGAATAAAGGTTCCCGAAACTTGCCACGTTTAATATTTGGTTCCTTTAGAACACAATGCAGTCAATCTGTACCGCTATATATAATTAGTAGGCCCTAGAAGCTGCCATCAAAATCCAAGACGTGACAGCACCCAGGTGCGGGAACTTAAGTAGGCGTCGCCACCCGTATTTCGTTCTTGCGCTTTTTCTGGCATATCTAACGCCTTATCGTTGTAAGAGTGGTGTTTTTGGTGTTGTAGAACGGTAACTTACTGATGCAGAAGAAATAATTTTCTACTCTAGTGTCCCTTTAAGTCACAAAACCCCTCCATGGTGGGAGTCTGTGCATGCAAGCAAGTCCTGCAGTGCAGAAGGCCCAGAACTGGGCATTCCTATTGGCCGAATTCAGATTTATATTTGCATTTATTGCCTCATTCTCTCGTTTTTTTTCTACTGTTACTGCTGCTGGCTCGTTGCAAGCATAGTGCAGCCTGCCATAGGGACAACAGAGAACAGTAAAGACAACGTCGGGCAGGCAAAAAAGATGCAAAAGATGACTGTTCAAGCAGTTATGCCCTGGTGTTCTGTGAGGAATTCCAGGAATCTACTGGGAAGTTCACTAGCTATATCCTACTTCAATAACACATAACTAATTGCCATTCATTGCTAGCATTTCCCTTATTATTATCGAATTTCTTGGCAATCTACGTTAGTATCCAATTTAGGAAGTCAATGTTACTAAATTAGATCTGCTGACATAGGAAGAGGCACTTAAAACACACATACACACACAATCTTCGCCTATTAGTAAGTTTGTTAATCTGCTGCAAGAAGTACGTTGGCGAGCACCCGCTAGTAAATGCCAGTGTGGAAGGAGGGATAAGCTGTTTTTACGTAAGAGAAACTAGAAAGATTGCATTCTGTTACTTTAACTGGTTCTGACAGAAATGTAAAAAGAAAAAAAAATTTGTAAGAGCTGCTACACGCATAATGCCATCATGGAAGCTCTCTTGCATGCTATCATGGCTATCTTCCAATCACCACCTTCACACCTTTTTAAAGACAGTTGTGTTGTCCTTTTGTTTCCTGTACAGAACAATAAACTGCTGAAGTACACAGTAACCAACTGTAGTTTCCAATGTCAAAGTTTTCACACGAAAGACACTCCCTCACGTTTCAAGCCTTTCTTTCATGCTGTTGCACCACATCCTGTTGACGTGATGTGATGCTGCTCCATCACATCGCAAACTTTGTATACAGGATGCCCACACAGCCAACAAGCCCCCTCACCTTGGCCTCTTGGCCTGTCCTCGTGAGGCTGGAGTCCCACTGGACCACCTTGCGATCTTTTGCACCACCCGTGACTATCGTGCCGTCCTTCATGGCGCAGATCGAGAACAGTGGCCCGTCATGGGCACCTACAACGGTCCTGCATACCTTGTTAGAGCCTGCAACCAGATCATGTGGATGCTTGCTATGCGACGATCTCTTCCAACATTCGCACATACTACCATACCCATACTTCCAGTAGCCATTGTAATAGTTTATTGATTTGTTTATTTATTTTTGCTTATTTACATTAAGATACTGCCCCCTGTAGGAGGCTTTCACAGCACATGTACATACAAGGGAAATGCAGTTTGGATACACAGGTAAGAAAAGAAGTTTAATCATAGCAACAGCAGTTTGGAAAATGAAAAGTGAGAAAAGCAGCAAAGATTTAAAAGAAACAGCAACATATCTGCACTTACACATTTAACAGCACTCGCTAAAGCATCCTGGAGTCAATTAAATGAGGAGGAAGACTAGAGAGTATATAATGTGCCCCACTTTCATGAACATACACACAGAATTTTAACATTTATGCACAAAGCTGGAGTATGCTTGGTAGTGATCACTGCAGAGTGCAGGTTATATGTGAGTGTTACACGAGTGTCCCGCGGTGCATTCTTGATCGCGATCTAGCCCTATCGGGATCGAATTTCTTGATCACGATTGGCTCTGTTGTGCAAGCTGTAGAAGGGAGCCAATCGTGATGGAGAAATTCAATTCTGATTGGGCTGAATCAGAGTCAAATCAAAAGTGCACTATGTGAAACTGTTATTATCGTTGTTTTCAGATGCAGCTACAGGGCAATGCAGTATTCATTGATGTCACCCATAATCTTCACTCCATATTCAACCTCCTTCAATTGGCACTTGAGTTTCACGCCTTCTCCTTATACGGTTACTGTTTATGATGTGTGTCATGAGCAGCAATACCTTCTGGCTTCATAGATGCATTGTGCTTCCCAAAAATTTTGCAGAACTTCTACATCTTGTAGTCTAACTAACCTGAAACTCTCTTGATGAGCTTTCTTTCGTGAAAGAAGTTGAGTACTCTTGTTCTGCGCTGGTATTTTTTCATTCCATGTCAAATAAAATGGTATTACTGAGTCATTCCTTGTTCAATGACGCCGGCACATAAGTGAAGCATCAAGACATCACCCCGAACTGTTGCTTAAGTTAACTGGAAAAACTTTTGGACACATCCCTACGACCACAAGCAGCCGAGCGCTCACCCCTCTGCCAGACCATGATGTTTCCATTGGAGTCACCGGTGAGCAGTTCCCCGAGCTCTGTGAAGGTCATGCAGAGCACGTACTTGGGCTTGTTGCTCTTCTGCAAGATGACCACACACGACGGTCACTCAGTGGGCACACGAGCCCCGTAGCTCATTCTTTCACAATCGGTGCAAGACAAGCATTTCAAAGAAAAAGTAAGTCACGAGCTTCCTCACTGTATGAGAACCGACGATCATTTTCGACTGCACACTGTTTACATTTATTCAAAATTTGTAACCACTGTCACTCCACATTCTGTGAAACCAGTGAGACATAACAGATAAACAAAAGTAAATCACAGTAAACCTGACATTCACTAATCAAGTAGCACTAAGTTTAGGACAAATATCGAGACAGCATCAACTAGGTCAACGATAAAATCTTGTCACTGGTCACAGGCATAAGACAATATGACAATTACTGGCATTCAAGGATACTGAAACATGCCCCTTGTATTGCTTCCCTTTACTCGGACATGATAGTTTACTGCCAGCTTCGTCACCAATAACGCAACAATTTCCTGCACAATGTAAAATTAAATCAGACTCTCCTAGGTGAAAAGTAATCGCACCCAGCCAGAAAAAAAAAACACAAATAAAAGCAGACACACATGAATGTACACAGAGAACGTGTGTCTCAAGACTAGTTGGTGACCAAACTTGCCAAGCAGCAATTTCCCCTTTGAATGCTTGCTGTGAGCTGCTGAACTAAAGGCAGAGTGGTGATGCACTGACGAGCTGTAACCTCACCAGCACACTGCAACATTGCTTGTGAAAAAAATAGCCAAGGCCGAAATGATGCAATTCTTTAGTAGTGTGCTTTTCTTTAACATAGATTTTACAACGAACACCTTTTGATGCTGCATTGTTTGCTAACCTTGTCCATCTGTAACAGTAAACATTCCTTGCCACCCACACCCCTCCCCTCTACCCCCCTCTACCCCGCAGCTGTGGTACCCCAGCTGCTTCTTGTCTAAATGTGTTGCTGCTGAAAATTGAGCAGGGGGGCTGTTCTACAAGTGTCCACCTAGTAGACATGTCCATTTTGTCTGCTGCTGAAGTACTAATTGGCTCGGGGTGCCTGTCTCCTTCCGACGCGTGCCCCAGCCAATAAGAACTCCAGCAGCAGACGAAATGGACATGTCCACTAGGTGGATACCTGCAGAATACCGCTCCCCCCCCCCCCCCCAGGTTTCCTCATTGTTTTTAATAATACTTTTTTACATGACAGCCACTTTAAGAGCAGCAAGCATAACAAGAGCATCCGGCATGAGTTGACCATATTGCGAATAATTTCACGCACTGAACTTACCACCAGGTATTTGCTTGTGACAGCAGAGTCGCCGCTGCCGGGAGTGTCCCTCTGCCGTGATTTGACAGCAGCGAGGGACATAGGAAGGACAGGGGAAGGACACAGCAGGAGAGGAAGGTGTGCAGGATGTGACGTGACATGCAAGGACAACACACACGACCACCAGGGACGTGCACATGCAGGAGTGCTCAGGACAACATCAAGGCTACGGACATGAAGTGGCAAAGTGGAAGGGTGTCACTGCACCGACTTGCACATTAGGGTCAACAACCTGAAAGATTCCTTCATGTTTGGTTCCATCTTGTCTGCCCAGTTTTCTGTCTATTTCAATGGCAGCAAGCATTTGGAACTTATGCTTTCCTCATTTGTTTGGTGGGAATGCCGGTTTCACTGTCATCTGTAAACCTGGTCCTGGAGGACCGAGTTGCCATGTGGCATTTTTATGCTACTATGTACAGCGTGGTCCACTCTTGAAGCTAACATTTGCCTGGAAATAAAGTCATCGTAACTTCAGCACTTTGTCAACAGGAAAAATTGGCTGACAGGATTATTAGGCTGATATCAATGCATTGAAATACAGGTCTGCGAGCTTTGGCAACATGTCAACTGTATGAAGTAGTGGAATGGAGTGTCTCCTTCATTTATTGCTTTTGATCTTTTCACAATATAGTTTTTCTTGTCCTCCATACTGTTTTTTGTTAATGCCACTTGGCACAAGAGGCTGTAAGCCAATAGAACCTGTTTTCAGGAGTGGAGGGCTGAAATAAACATATGACAGTAAGTGAAAACTCGAAGCACATTCAACTGACCATTTAATCAATTGTTTTTCTTTTTTAGCTTTCTCTATAAGATGGTAACATCAATGCATTTTGCTGACTAAACCTGCTCTTCTGAGCATCAGGTTTCCAGACTTGGAACTGACAAACCAGATCAGTATCTCTGCCAAAGGCACGTAATCTTTAGGCAAAGTTGCGGGCACCACTAACTTGGAGCAGTAACTCCAAAATGGTTTTATAAAATCATTGATTCAAATGGATTAGTCACTTCACCAAAATGATTCACTGTAAAAGTGTCATTAAGTTCGGAAGTGCTGGACTGAAAAAGGACAGGTTTTATGGCCATGATACTGCTGTTGTACGGTAACTCTGCGGTGACCAATAACATTCACGCAAAAGTGATAAACTTTTAATGTTTACTTTGCAGTTGGTGGCTTTGGAGGAGGCAAGCCGAACAAGGACAGGATGAGAAAAACAGATGCATGCATAAGTGCATTTGTATGCTTCCTTTACTTTGTGTAAGTGATAGACAGATTTCACCGGTCAGTCTACCAGTGTACCTACTGAAGTAGTGAGTAACAACTGCACTTAAATAAGGTATGAACAATATACTTCACAAGTATTTATGTCGAACCTCCCTATTATACATAATGAGGGCCCGCGCAGTTTACTTACACAGCCACATTAACATTTTTTTTGCTCCAAGTAGCCTTATTCTAGTCACTGAGGCTCCTTTTTATAAAGGCGTATACCTCCCAAAACTATTCTGGTCGAGCCCAACACCTTTAGCTGGTGAATGCAATAACAACAAGAACATGTCACATAAATTAGAAGCTTCGCTTGTTCCCACATTAAATATAATTCCCAAACAGCATACGTGCAAGTGACAGCATGCAAGCACACACACAAGAGCCTCCAGATCTGTGAAAAGACACTGCCAGATTGGGGTAGCACCACTGGAACGGTGATGCCAGTCACAATTACCTCAAAGAGGCCAAGCTTCTTAGCGAGTGTTCCCCCCTCCATGTCCCAGAAGTGGATGTGACCCTTTCCAAGTGTCACCAGGGTGTGCCGGTCCATTGGGTGGAACTCCACGGACAGTACCGTATCCGAAGCACTCTGTCAAGAGGCAAAAGTATTTTCAAAGTTCACTGCCCACTCCCTACCCTGTCATTCTTGTATTTATGACAAGGTACTGGGGCAAGTCAAGTTGCATAATGCTGGATACCTTGATTGTGTCTGCATTAACATGGAACATTTGAGGAAATGAATTTCCATTTGTTTGTTTACTGATCAAAGTTCAACCATCTATCCTGAAAAGTAAGGTGACCGGTAGCAGCCATGACGCTGATTCATTTTTGTTTGTTAATATGAAAGTACAGAGAGACGGGGTACATTCATTCATTCTCCAAGGCCCACAGCAACCATTACCAAGCAAACTCGTAAATGTGCATAATCACAAGCAGCAAATTAGCAACTGATTACAATATGGAACATGTCAAACCTTCCTTCACAAAAATATAATGAGATAAAAAAATTAATCAACAACATTCAGAGCAGGATAACACAGGTCTGAAAAGCATGATTATGTTCAGCCACTAGGGTGAACGGTTAAAACAGATTTAAACAACTTGCCATCAGGAACGGAAAGAGTAACTCAGGAAGAAGAGCCCAGTCATTAAACATTTGTGGCAAAAACAAATACCAAATTACGATGCCAATGATAAAATGGCAGATTACATTCTTTCAGAGTGATGTAAGTACATAGCACATTGGTAATAATTATAATAATATGTGGTTTTTATTGGCCCAAGGGCTAGATATGGACAAAGAGTGCCACGACATATGGTGGTGAGTCCTCAATGTATTTTGAATGAAGTGGACAGCCAGCGAGTTGAAAATGTTAGATGCAATGTGCCTGCAAAAAAAAAAGGCCTAAAACAAGTCACTGTCAATTGTGTAATGAGTATTAAAATAATGAAAATGATTAATGATGTGAGCTAAAAACATAAAAGTTTTGTTACAAAGCAATGACATAGTAAAATGTACGTAATAGCACTAGTGCATCAAGGGGTCCTTGAGTTCAAGGGCTGAGAGGCCCGTCCTGTAAAAACATTTTGCACGGCAGTTGCAGCCTGCAAGGCAAGGTTGCGCTAGGTTAGGTTAGCAGATGTAAATGCCTTGCAAATCATTTGGCCACATCTGCTAAAAACTTTTAAGACTGCTTTAAAATCAAAAAGTGGCTCATGGTTCAGAAAGAATGCTGGGTGAAGAGGGATGTGCTCAGGATGTGTGGGATAAAAGTGCTTTTTACGTCGGCCCTCTATTTCAGGACACTGGACAAGAGCACGGAGGACTGCAAGATCATCGCCACACCTATCGCATGACGGAGGATCGCGGCCAGTAAGGTGGTAAGAGTGTGTTCCATAGGTATGTCATATCCTTAGCCTGCAAAGAAGCACTTCCTCTTGTTTTCTCCTATATCCATTTCCCTACTCTTGGTTTGATCATATGTAGCTTATTTGACACTTCAGTATCCCACTGTCTTTACTAATATTTCCGCAACTCATAGCGCAAGAAAGGCTTTAGGTCTGTGGGATGATAACTATGTTTGTGTCCGTACATTCAAGAATTACTTGTGTGACATTTTCACCTGAAGCTACATTGCCTTTTAAGCCTCTGTGTCCAGGTACCCAGCACACTATGATCACTTGCTTGCCCATCTAAGCTGAGCATAACAATTGAACTGAATTGAATTCTGGGGTTCTACATGGCAAAACCACGAATTTGATTATGAGGCACGCCACACTGGGAGTCTCCAAGTTAATTCTGACCACCAGGGGAGGGGATCTTTAACATGCCCCCAAATGCACGCGACACGAGTGTTTTTGCATTTTGGCCCCATCGAAATGCGGCCGCCATGGCCGGGATTTGATCCCCGCAACCTCGTGCTTAGCAGCACAACACCAAAGCCGCTAAGCCACCACTGCGAGTGCGTGGTGGCTTAGCGGCTTTATAACAAGCCATACAGTTAGCTAAAAACTGAATTCTTGTGTTTTCATAGATTCATCAGAGCTTCAACGATGCTCAATGAGTCTGTGAACATGACTGATTCGTTAGGTTCATTAGCTTTATGTGCTTAAATGCCGAGAGGAATGCGTAAGCTTCCGCTGAGAAAATACTTTTATGCGGATTTAGTGCACCGAACACTGAAATAGATGATCCCAAAGCTCTGTAAGCAACACCAGTAAGAGATTTCGAAGCGTCCGTGTAAATTCTGCACATGAGTACTTCGCCTGAAGTTCGAGAAAGTGCGAACGTATATGAGCCTCAGGTGCACATTTGGAAATCTCTATAAAAGAGACATCAAACTCAACAGTATGCCACTTCAAAGGCAGTGGAAGCCGACTGGGAGCCATTAGGACATTCTCTTGAAATAGCATGCATGTTTCTTCAGTCGACACTTCTAAATGCCGGGACAAAGGAGTCCCGACAGACGGACGGTTTCTATAAAGCCTGGCATGCGATATGTCGCTTACAGTGGTACAGCATGGGTGTTGTACATCTGCCTTTACCTTCAGGGAGTAGGACAAAACACACTCATTGGACTATTCATCCAACTCAACATACAGGCTTTCTACAGGGCTAGTCCTGAAGGCACCTGTAGCGAGTCGGATGCCCAGATGGTGAACGATGGTGAACGGGGTCTAACATCTTTAAAGCACTAGATGTTGCAGAGTTATAAAATAAGGCTCCATAGTCAAGGCGTGACCGTATAAGGCTTCTGTACAAGCTAAGGAGGCATCTCCTGTCACTTCCCCATGATGTGCATGACAAGAGCTTCAGCAGATTCATAGCCTTCAGGCACTTTATTTTCATATACTTCAGGTGCGGGAGAAAAGTTAACTTGCAGCCTAAAATGATTCCTAAGAATTTATGTTCATGGCTTGCAGATAGCCGTTCTCCATTGAGATCTATCATGGGGTCTGGCAGTACACATCTTATGTTCAAGAAGAGGATGTGCATGCCTTTTTGTGGGTTTAGCCTAAACCCATTCTTGTCTGCCCACTTAGAAATCTTCTTGAGGCCAAGCTGCACCTGCCGCTCGCAGATAGCAAGGTTACAGGATTTTTAACCGATTTGCACATCTTCCACATACACAGACTAAAACATTGTGCATGGTACGCCACTACGGAGAGAGTTCATTTTTACAACGAATGGAGTGCAACTCAGCACACCTCATTGTGGTACACACGCCTCTTGGGTAAATGGACGAGCTAAGACGTTACCAACTCGAACACAGAATGTGCGATTCAAAAGATAACTTCGATTCACGTTTATCAAGTTGCCCCGGAAACCCATTCCAGCCAGACTATGAAGGATTCCAAAACGCCAATTGGTGTCATATGCTTTCTCCATGCCTAAGAACGCCGACAAGAAAAACAGTTTATGCACGAAGGCATAGCACACTGGTAACTATCATACTTTTCTGTAATTCAAAACTTTGCAGAATATGTACTTCAGGGCTTAGTGTGTAAAACATAACATGATGCTAAAGCTCTATATACTGAACAGTTAGCCAATCAATACACTCAAAGCTACAGGTGCACAAGCAAATCAACCGTAGACATAAATTAAGCATTCACACTTCAAGCTTATTAAGTGCCAATGCCATCAATTAATTATACATCACAGACCATTCCGGAAAACTTTATTGGGGAGAGGGTCTATAAGAACTGAGGTCGGAAAAAGTGGCCACGGCGATTACACAGCCAAAGCATGAGGAGTGCAATCAGGAAGCTGCCTGTACCTTTGTCTCCGTAATCTTCACCCCCTTCTCCCCTCGTTGCCAGTCCCAGAGAGAGATGGTGTGTTCGCTCGAGTCGTCCACTGCACACAGGATGGAGCCACCGTCCTGCAGAGAGTAGAGAGCCAACAAAGTCATGCTGCCTACCTTAAGTCATCGAGAGATGCTAAGAGACATCCACAGATGCACTGATGGATGGGGGACAGAATGTGAAATCCCAGGGAGCTTTAGCAGGCTCTGAGCTATCAGCCTATTGGTACAACATGGAAATTAGTGCATAGCACACACACTTTCTCCCCCCCCCACGCCCCCTTCCCTCCCCCCCCCCCCCGAAAAGAACAAGCCAATCTTGAGACGAGGACACAGACTGAAGATGCCTGTGTGTTTTCATTCATTTTATGCCCTCGTCTCAAGGTTCTTGTGCTAAATAGCAGCTTTCTTGAAGAGCTTCCGCAGCATAATAAAGCTGATGTGAATGTGAGCGTACCATGTTCTGTAAGAGCCATGGGCCTTACAAAAAACAGAAGGATCCCAATGTTAACATCAGGAATTTGATAAATACAAACTCTCACTGTAACCATTTACAAACACAATGCCCACTATTCAGTAGTGTCCTGACCAATCAATGGGCATCGAGAAAACAAACATTTCTTTCCCAGGAATGATTTCTCCATATTAGTATTCATCAGAAAAATAATGATGTCAAGCCTACCCAGCTTGAGTGAATGTGAACTTCACAATATGGTGCAGTTGCACATTCCTTTCCTAAAAGCACTCCTTCTACACTGGTTACAGAAGGTAATATTTTACAATATCAATCCACTCAATATCAATAATTGCGGCTGCAATAAGCTAAGCCAACATGCAAGAAAAATGCTTATACATGCCTTCTAGACTACACAATGCTCATTTCAAGCTGGATTTCAAGTGGCTTCATTCCTCATTTCCAAGCTGGATTTCTTGCCAGCCAGCTTGCCAACACAATGGAACCACAGCAGGTTCTTAAATAAGCTGCAAACAGCATGTTTTAACAGGCAAGAGGTATTGGTGTGCAGTCTTTGCCAAAAGGTTTGAGGGCACCCAATCAGCAACAAGAACTGTTGCTGAGCCTTGTGGCAGGAACTCTGTAGTTCTCTCAACCTTCAGAGATTTCAAGCACCAGAGGGGTCCTAGCACGTGACAAGACAACAGGTCTGGTCATCAGCATAGTGGTTTCAGTACTTTTGACAAAAACTGCACCTCTCATGACAACATCACAAGAGTGCTTTAGTACACCCATGTTATGCTTACCCTTTGTCCAAACATTGAGTACTGCCACCATTCGTAATACAAATGCGACGCAAAGAAGCAAAGGTAAGAGGTGCGAATGCAAATCTGGGTCAGCTTGTTGACATTCACAATAAAGAAAGCACTGCAGACAGATGGAGAAGATAAGCGTCCTCAGGTCGATCTGTTTGCAATGCTCCTTTTTCTAACACACAAAGCTGATACTCCTCTTCATTCTTGACATACTTGACCTATTTTTCACTTCAAGTACAACAGGTGAAAGAAGGATGGCATGACAATCAAGGCAAAGATGTAGAAAAAATGAAGACACATAAAATGAACGCACGACAACTGAGCCCACCACTGGAGAGTTGTTTACAAGACACGGGGGCTGTGAAACAAAGTGCTCACCATCTTTGAGAACGCAATGCAGCTGACCGCTCGTTCAAAGTCGCCAACTCCGATGACGTGCAACGTGTTGAGGCTGACGGAGTCCCATATCCTGACATGGGGCTGGAACAAGGAGCACGCACAGGGACCGCACGTAGAGTGCGCACCAATGTGCTGTCATTAGAAATGGTATAGCGTGGAATCTTGGAAAGTCATTGCAGAAGTGGAGAACGCCAACAGCCACGAGAGGATGCTCAAGCCTGGGTTTAAGCAGAGCTGCACTAGCCTTCCCTTTTGTCTTTTTTGACAGGGCACTAGCTGAAATGCAAAACCGACTCTCCTTAAAGGGACTGACAACTGGCCAGAATGTGATGTGAGATGTTGCTGGAAATGAAAGGACCATGATTTATAGTAGGAGAATCCGGCACTCTGTTTGCGATTTAAGTATAAATTATAATTTGAAACTGGCAAAGAAAGTCTTGAAAACTAGTAAGTGGCAACCCCTGGTGGTGAAATCTTCGTAGTTCAGATGTATTCTATGAGATTACTGTATGTAAGTTGACTGTTATTAAGTACATAATTATTGCATAAAATTGCAGTTGGTATACTATCAGACGCTCGCGCATTATTCTATGCTTCAGAAATCAAAAAGGCATGCATGGCTATGGCAACGCCCCTAACTTCGTATCAGGCGTAAAGGCGACATTTTGTTTTTGGTCCGACTGGTTTTGTGTTGACTGGTTAAATACCAAAGCACTTGGACAGGAAATCAAGAAAACACGTAGCTATTATCACAGAAATCATTTAACAATTCAGAAAGCATGTATTGCAGGAACATCGACTTGATAAGCAAAACCATATTTTGTTACAGGCCACACTTGTCATCTGCCTCCCACTAATGCCAGCGTAGAATCGCTATCGCGCTCACCTATCGCCACTTTCAGCATGCTTCCAGTGAACAACTACATCCTCACTGCAGACCGAAAAATTCTGATAAAAAGTGTTCCATGACAATGTTTTCCATGTTAGAACTTCACGATTAAACACTCTGACTGGTAAGCTTTCCGCTGCACTAAAAAAAATGGCTACCATGAAAATTGGTTGTCAGTCTCTATAAGCGCAACATATAAAAGTACAGAAAGATAATGCACTAGTCAATGTGAGATTTTGTTCAACTTCAGACTAAAAAGTATAAGTTCTGAATGATGAGCGATCTTATTATTGAGTTGAGCACCCAACAACACAGTAATCAGTTGTGAAACACTAATGACACTAAATTTACTTTTTGGGATGGCCCATTTTTTTAGACACGTGTGAAGTTTATAAAATGACCTTGAAGTAACTTTTAGATGTCAGTTGTGTGTAAAAAAGCTGCTCTCATTCATATGTTGATTATTACAGCAGAGGAAAGCGTATGCCATGAGCGAAGTCCTTCATTAACATTAAGAGGATCTGTAACACCGTTTCACAAATGAAACGGTTTTCCAAGTCACTACCACATACCATGGCATCAAATAAAGCATCTCACATGAGGCCCCACACTCTATAGCAGCAGAATAACCTTTCTTTGAAAAGCTATGTGTCTAATTTCACAAGACGTCGTCTCTGTGACAAACAAAATTTTCCTTCTTTAAAATTTTTTAAAGCCTTCATGCTGAAAATTGGTGCAAGGAAATTATGGGGCACAAGTTCTAGAAAAAATGTGTGAAGTTCTCAAAAGTCTGTACCCGCAGCCAGTAAAAGTACAACAGTACAAAAGAATGTTGGTTGCACATACAAGCGCACACTGCAAATCCGTATCCAGGGTGTCACGCCAATACTGCAGAAATATTTAGCCTTTTTCACAGGTTCTGTGTCTCTCGTACCCTTTTGACACCGATGGTTACACAACTGAAATCACAGTACTTGAGCATCCTCTCCAAGCAAAATGGGAAACATAATTTGCTGTGCAGCGACGGGTGCAAAAAAGCCACTGCAGCATAAAGCAGCAGGCAGGACACACGTGCTCACACACAAGGCGCAATACTCCAGGGCAGCAGTCTCGAACTCGTGTCGGGATACAAGCTACAGGTGAGAAAGACAAAAACCTGCTAAAGCTGCAGCATTGGAGCAGTGGCTCGAATGCTACAGAATTCTGCAGAATTCTGCAAGTGAACCAACAATCGGCATTTTTGCACTCAGCAGAATGCGACTATCTAGGACCCAGCATTATTAAGGCAAAAAAATAACAATTAATAATTATAAGTAAGAGCTCCTCAACTATGTTAAACTAGCGAACATTGTTTAACTGCGCGAGCAAACGAACCACAAAGACAGCGAGGGACAAGGACGGGCGCAGTCCTTGTCCTTGTCCCTGCTGTCCTTGCGCCCGTCCCTGCTGTCCCTGCTTGTCCCTGCTTGTCCTTGCGCCCGTCCTTGTCCCTCGCTGTCTTTGTGGTTCGTTTGCTCGCGCAGTTAAACAATGTTCGCTAATACCTACCAACTCGCCCAACAACAAGTTCTACTAAACTATGTTAAACTCTTATGGCAGTTCAATTAATCATAACTGCATATGCAACAAACTGAAAGCTGACAATTGTGAGCAATAAAACTGACTAATATAGAACATTGCTAAGCATGTAGGAAGGTGGAGTGCTCCAGCGTAGTTTGAGATGTTGAGAGACGGTGAAGATGGTAGAAAATACTGCGCAAGTGACATGTTTGAGACTACTGCCCTGGTGGCCAGCCTACAAGCTGCCACATGCTTGGTGACACAGGATGGTTCTACAACTATGCCGCAGGCAGGGAAGCCAGCAATAGAAAAGAACCAACTGTCATCAGTGCTGCATATACTGACACCACTGCAAGAACGAGTAAGGTGAAAAATAAAGCTACCTGTTCTACGCATTGTTCAGACTGAACTGAGTTGAACAGCTGATGCCCACAGAAAGGATAAAGAAAAAAGTCCAGACGACTTATTATCGTCCCAATTATAAATAACTTTATTATAGTTTGTTAACCACCTCTTCATTTCGACCATTCACTCAAGAAAAAGAAGATGCCGATGAGAAAAATTTGTTTTAGAAGTTGGCAGCTGTGAATGAAAGACTAGACCGAATATTTCAAAATAAAATTTATATTTCATCCTACAAGAGCATAGATCAACTCTAACTGCCACAACTTTACAAATGCAAGAATCTGGCCTAGTATTTAAATAAAAATTAACAATTATTTTCCAAAATTAAATCAATTCCACTTACAAAATTTTTGGAGAAATCATCGGCTACAATTAGTTTACGAATTAAGCTCAGGCAAAGCAGTCCTGGCTCCACTCAATCAGCGTGACAGACCTCGTAAGGCCATGCAAAACTTGCATCACAGTCACTGCTAGCAGCTCAACTAGCCATTCTCACAGTTACCATCTGGTTACTGACTTAAAGAACTGCACTCTCCTAACAGGCCCAAAGCCCTTTCAGTTTACACTCAAGTGAACTGTACAATAAGCATCACACTATCGTACCCACCTATTGTTCAATGGATGAACAATACATAGTACGGTCAACACGAGTCGGTATCAACTGTGTCAAAGTCTGATGCTATGCAGCACAATGCAGTCAGCCCTAAAGCAGACAGAAGTCTACTACAGGCAAACAGCACAGCCGCAAAACAGAAAGCACGCCATTACATCACGCACACACACACACGCACACACATCTACGCATGTTCAGGCAAAGACCAGGTGTGCACAAGAACAGGTGTGTAGTTGTGGTTGAACTCTGTTACTTCATGGCAGCACTATCTCTTCAATTTCGGGGATGCACACCGAGGCGTAGCAATGAATATTGATGGTTTAACAGTTCCATAATGCCCTCCCCCATCTGCATAGCATGTGTAAGTGTAACATTCTTAAGAAACATTAACAAAAAAAAAGATAGCTCAAGGAATATAAATTCATAATTCAGACAGCACTATGCAGGCAGGCTGATAAGGTGCCAGATCAGATAGAACTCAACAACCAGACGTGCTTCACCTCATGCACTCAACTACGTCTTGCAAGATATAAGTGTGCAGGCTACGGCAGTACAGAAAAGGGTGATGCAGGGGACAGAGAAGTGTGCACCAGAGAAAATGTCTTTTAATTACCCGGCTGATGACACGTGGCTATAGAAGGGGGGGTGTTTTCGAGGCAGAGAAAAAGAGAGAGAGAAAAAAAAGACATCTTAGCTGCATTGCACAAAAGTCTGTCCGAAGTTTATTTGTAGTTCACATTTGGGGCTGCACCACAATTTGAACTGGCTCACAGATTGGCAGCTTATGTTCACCAAAATGTGCCCCTTTGTAGTAGCAGTCATCAGTGAATGCAGTAGTGTTACTTCAAATATGTTTGAAAGTGGCTGCAACCATTTAGCGTGCAACACGCAATCATAGCTGCAATCGTCTATAAAAAAATATGAAATTCATTCCTTTATTTCCATCTTCACACATGCTTCAGTTTTTGAGCTTTATGTTTCATTAGAATATCTGGAGCGCATCAAATAACAATTTGGTGCAGTGTAAATGGAAGCTACGGTAATGTGCCTATGTTTTGTTGAAAGCCAAGAACGCCGTTACAGTTGAAAAACAGCTGTTGAAAATGTTGTTCAGTTGCTTAGACTAGTTGCTGCGAGGCTCCACGTATTAACACAAAGCTTTTTTCTGTGCAAGTGATTGTAACACAGTATGACACAGCAGACTTTTGCCATGTTCAGCACAGTCACTCTGTAGAGACCTGAAAGTGATTGTACTCAGAAGCAAGCACTTGCTTTCCAAATAAGAAGTCAGGTTCTTGCGAATGCAACCGACATGAGTGAAATAGCAATGCTGTTGGATTTTGTGATGCGTGTGATGTGTGCTCTGGTGTCCACAAAATTCCTGCACCCAGTAGTGTGTTCACTGGGGACCTCTTTTACTACACTACGACAATCCATATCTCCTTCCCTAAAAATCTTCTAAGAGCATGTCTGGCATAATTGTATGGCACACTAAAGACAAGTTGGTTCGCATTCAAAACAAACTGAAATGGGAGCAGTACAGATTGATGCTGCGCTGCATTTTATCATTGCAACACTACATCCAGAAGTGCTTGATTAGGATTTGTCTGCTGGTAACTTTCCTTTTTTTCTTCTTTCCCCGAGAGGTGAAGTCTCGGTTGCACACTGGCTTTAGGTTGTGCTTGATGAAAGCTGTTGAGCATGTGCTTGCATGGTTGGGCGTGAAATCTGCGCCTAACAAGTTACTTTAGAAATGCCTCCTGCTCAATACATAGGTAGTTGAGCTCCAATGTACATAAGGATTTGTTTACAAGACAAATTCAAAACTGCCACTCAGATAGGTAATCATGAATGATCTGCACAGCGGCACACCCGTTCAGTTGCTTGTGTCCCAGTTTTCAAGCTACAAGTCTGATGAGGCGTTAATCCTTTCTGCTTGCGTTCGATGAAGCTATAAAACAGACCTAATTCTTTTTTCTGGTCCTTCAATGATAAGGAAACGAACACTACGCAATTGTGAAATTGAGCTAAACACTGCTAGCAACTCACCGCAGATGTGGAGGAGAACGAACGAAATGTGATGGCATTAAAAGCTAAAGTGCTGAAGCAGTGCGCATGTTCTGTGCAGTGATGTGCAGGAGGTTTTGCAATGTTAGTAGTATGGAGACATGAAGTGTGAACAATGTCACTGCAGCGCAATATCTGAAGGCTATCTCGATATTGAAGGTAATGCTGCAAGACTGAAGATCAAAACATAGTGTCAGTCAATGTTGAAGAAGAGAAGGTTGAAGTCCTTCTGCACCATCTTGGCTATTGTAATATCCGTGCCCTTTATTTTCCCTTTGTAAATACAAGCAAGTGCACATTATTCTGCAACACTATCTTTCTTGTTATCTCATGCTTTCACATCAAAAATTATCACTGTGTGCACAAAATGTTCACAAATAAGAAACTAACAGTAATTAATCCGAACTTTTAATTAGTAAATATGTGGCGCTGAATTTAAGAAAATTTGAAGAAGAACATCTAGGTGACTATTAAAAAAAAAGAAAAGGAAAAGAAAAAGAGGGAACTTTTATTCTTAAGTCATGGAAAATCAAGTACATCTACAGCTAGTGTCACCAGGCCAAATGTTTAGAAGGTTATCCTTAGAGACTGGCTGAGGGAAAAAAGAGCGTTTGTTGCTGTTGTGCCCATCGTGACATGTGCATGGCTCAATAGACATGCTATCAGTAGTTTTGTTGTGGCCTGCGAAAGGCTCTAACGCAGTTGCACAGGAGTGCCATTGCAAATAGTGGCCTCGGCTGCGTGTCGGCGTACGAGAGCAAGTCATGCAGCAGCACTCGGACACCCGGGGTGCAGTTTACGACAGAAGCGTGGTGCGTACAATAAGGTAACGTGACCGGCTCGCAAGAGAAAAAAAATAAAATCCCAACAAGAATGCACGTGACAGTGGCGGCAGCAGCAGTGATGTGACGTGACGTGACGTGACGTGACGACGGTGCACAGAGGCTGCACGCATGACGAGCCACGAACAAAGGGGGGAAAAAAATGCGTGAAAAGGGAATTGCTTTTTTGCAAAAAGCCAGTGCCCCTGATAACTCACCATAAAACCCTCTTCCTCTGGCCTTATCTCTGTGCGCCGCTTCTGTGCTCGAAATTGGGGACAAGCTTTGTCACTTTGCAGTATGTCATTTTATAAAACTATCGGGCAATGTACGAAGTTCATTTGCAGACTCCGTGGATGCTCATGACCACGTGGTCGCAATAAAGTTTTGTCATGTTGGCAAGCTAATGGCAAAGTGAATGTGAAAAACGAGTAAATAAACCAGAATGGAGAGACTATGACTGAACCAATGCAAAGTGTCACGACAGTTTAATCAGAGTTCAAACAGCAGCTGTGAAATAAAAAGAATGTGCCTAAATAGCTGTAACTACACGTTTCTAAAGCGATTTCACTTCAATTGTAAACAAACTACATAATGACAGTTTGCTGTATTTTCATCGCTTAAGAGCACACCACACCATACTATGTGCTTGGCAGTAGCAGCAGTGCGCAGCATGTGATAGCAATTATATAACAGCAATGTATTATTTACTAAGAAGCATGTAATGGCACTATTTCGACGGTAGTTTAGCACTAAAATTACCTGAACGAAGAAGGACTGAGATTGCTTTAATTTAGCTTAAGCTGCATACAGTTTTTACATGCAGTTGAATGCCTTTATAATGAAGCAGTACTTGGAGCATCCAATATCATTTGTTATACAGGTCACTTCATTGCAAAAATCATGCACCACATACCTCATGACAGAACCCTCACACAGTAGAACCTCTATACAGGTAGTTTGGTTGGTTGTAGAGGTGTTTGAAGTTGCTATTTCAAAAGCAACACCCGGATGGGGTACTTTCTTTTACCACTTTTAAAGCTTATCTGAAAAACTGTCCAATCTGTTCTAACAGTTGTAAACAGCTCCCATAAGTGTTCAAGGGTAGCAAAGCTGAGAGTCTGCTATCTTAGATAATATTTAAAATTCTTAGAAGTTTAATGTTTCCAATGCCTCAAAACTGGAAGTAGCTCACATAACTGTTCAGTAGCAACAATAATGGAACTCTGCTATCTGAGGCTTAATTCAAAAGCTACAGACAACCTGGGCCAGCATAACCTAAAACTATTCCAATCTGTTTTCATTACAAATTCGTCATCAGCCCTCTGTGACAGGTCATAATGGTTCAGGTCCAGCCCATGGGCAGAGCTCAAGCCATTTTGGCCTATCGTGCAGGGCTAATGGCCGATTTGGAATAACAACAAATTGCAATATTTTTACCCTATTTTGGCCCACGTCTCAAAGGTTAGCTTCAAGTACACATCTCATTCTGTAGTCCAAATATCCTGCTTGGCTTTCACTCACCCAAGCCAGCAGGCTTTGATAACTGCACAACTGCATGCACGAAACTTCCCAAAATTTCCCAAACCATCGACCAAACTGTCAATATAGCCACCACTGAGTTGTAGTGTTTCTTCAGCAGGCATGAAGATTACCGAATAAAGAGCTCAAAGTTTTTTGCTTAGTTATAAGCAGCATACGTGAAAAAAGATGGACACAGAAAAAATGGGGACACACACAGCACTTTGTTGTGTATCCCGAGTTTTTGTGTTTCCATATTTATTTATTTTTCAAATGCGCTGGTTATAACTAAGTCATGAATTACCAACTAGCCTATCAGCACCTGAATAAGCAAATTTCTTCAATTCATCACTTCTTGTCCACCTGCTGGCATTTATTATGACTGCATAACAACGTGTAACTACTGGTAGCTCTACGCACACTTTGTGCCACATTTCGTATGTGCAAGCAGAAGCCTGGATGATGTGTGAAGGTTAATGTGTGCGCATGACAAGAACTTATTTCGGCGCTCTGCCCCTGGAACAATCCAGCATTCTCGACAGCGGGTGCAAGAAGAGTCAACATGCCATGTGATCACTTAAAGTGCAATCTCCTCCACAGTGAAGCAGCCACTTAACGTGGGAGGCAACGACTCCTATAAAACAAAACTATTTTTCCGTGTGCTCCGCCTACAATGGGGGAGCACTTGGAACTGCCCTTGATTTCTCCAATGGTGTTAATCCTGTTCTCCACAAAGCTCCCAACAAGGTCACACATTTTATTCTCATTCAATTGTTAAAACTATAGTTCCAATCTTGTTGCACCATGTTTATTGTCGATGTTTGCTTCTTTTGTGTATCATCACAATGAGGTTGGTGTGCAGACAGTGTAATAAGCTGCAAGACGAGTAAAAAGTCTTATGTTCTCTTCTGATCCTTCAACAGCACAATGTCAAAGCCCCTACCTGTCTGATGTGTTGACAGAATGTCATTTTAAAGGACCTTCCTTGACATGCAAAGTTTCCTTACACCACTTTTTTAATTCATGAACATGCAATCAGTGTTAATGTGGAATTTCACAATTCAGCTCTTTACTGGGACATGCACCTTGGAGAATAAAAAGAATGAGCCAGCAGCTCCTCCTGGGCATTTGATTAATTTCTGTGGTTTTACGTGCCAAAACCACTCAATTTGGCCTGTAGATAGTGTTCGAATACTAGTTGTTGCAATACCAGCTTACCGTGATTGATGATTGTTTACTGTGATTATGTATTTAATCGGTCTGAGACAGCAGCATGACATGTTGTAAAGTGATTTAGTTGCAAAATTCATTTAGTTGCAAATTCATTCATTTAGTTGCAATTCATTGAGCTGCCTAGGCAGCTCAATGAATTCAAAGTGCTTTAAATACTTCGAAACAGCAGATAAAAAAGTATTTTTCTTGCAGACCCGTGTCCGCATTGCTGTCAGGCAGAAAAACAATGATCAATTTGATGTGATGCTTCCTTTTAAGTTTGAGTGCACCCCGAATGTGTGGTATTGCTACAGAAAAATTAGACTCTAAATGGACTGTAAACTTGTGTAATGTGAACGTGCTCAATACAACAAGCCAGAATGTACTGATGAATGTAGAAAAAAATTAACGAAGAATCAAAGAAACGAAAAAGAAGACGTACCTTTCTCTCTCGTCTGTCTATACTTGCTACCTGACCAGTTGCGATCAGGAGCTTGTTTGGATGGACTGCAAGGCTGGAATATAGAAGAGAAATCTAAGCGCACATGCAACTTGTCAATTAGTTGTATGCTGAATATGCAGATGGCCTACGTGTACACGACTACAAAGGAACTGAACTACATGAACCAATGCACACTTAAAAAACAAGCTGCTAGTGGTGAGATTTATACATTGTCTGATCTGCAGATATGTACTTGCCAATTATCGCACTTTGCACCTCTGCAGAGTGTTGAGTGTTTCCCTGTGTGTTTGCAAGGACAAAATTGTGTGTCTTGCCAACTACAAAGAAAAAAAAACACCCACTGCAATGTCCCAGTGGCTATGGTGTTCTGTCGCCAAGCGCGAGGTAGGGGGTGCGATTCCCGGCCAGTGCGGCTGCATTCTGATGCAAGCGCAACACTAAAGTGCTCACAGGCTTAAATTTTGATGCTCACTGAACAACCCAACATGGCAAAAATTACTTCCAGAGCCCTCCACTGAGCTGTGCTTCATCCTCCCACAAGCAAGGCCAGCTTTTGTTGGCTTTCATGCACGACTTGGCTCGGTTACGCAACTAAATATCGAGCCCCTCGGTTCCCATTGATTCTCCTTCTACTCGGCAGTGGCAGGAAGCCTCGCATGCCAAGTAACCAATCAGACCCAGCACCCTGCGTAAGCCTTCCAATATGTGCTCACCACTTGATGTCGTCCGTGTGTCCCAGGTAGTGCCGCTGAATCTGCTCCTCCACATTGTAGAGGACCACCACGGCCGCTATGAAGTAGACCATCTCGCCCGTGGGCAAGAGGAACAGGTTGGCCCGACAGTCGCGGCCCCGGTACCCGTAGCTGGTCTCGAGTCAAGAACACAAGGAGTGCGGGCAATGGCAGAGAAGCGAACATTCGGCAGACTAAGAACCCCGCCCAATTCTCAAGCTACCATTCTTCCCCCTTTCCTTCCCTAAACAAATGCTCGTTTTGCAAAGACACTGGGTAACACTTAAATTCAGATGGACTTCAACTTAAACAAAATAAGAACTGCATAACTATTTTCCGTAATGTAGGTATTGAGGTAAAGCCTAGGGTATTTTTTTTTCCGCAGCTAAAGCAAGGACTTCCTCGTGTAGGACTGTTCCCTATAATAAAATAGCTATGCCATTACATAGCTAAGTCTACTGTGATTCAATAATCAAGAAGACTGAGGATTGAATATGAAGCCAGCATCCTGTAGCAATTACATTTTGGCAACATTGGTTGCAAGCCATCGCAGCTGTTGAAACATATTGGTTAATGTAGGTAATGTAGCAAAATTCTGCTATCTGCAGTTCTGCATACAATGCGCCCGAGATGCATAAATCGAGCAATTAAGCTTGCTGGCAACTGCACATTGCGAGACTTGAGTTTGCCAAGCTGTAAACGACTCCGATGGAGAACTCAAACTTGCAGGACAATAAGCAAGAAACAGAAAATGAATATCTCCTGCTCATTCTTTCAGTGAGCATCTGCGGAAAGAGTTTATGCGGTCTTAATATTACTGCCACTTCTTCGCCATGATGGGCCACAATCTGGACATATCGACGGGCACATCAAGACACAATGCGGAGATGGGACGCGATGTGACAACACAACCATACCAAAACCTACAGTGCTAGCAAACCAACCGCCATGCCTTGCTCACACAAATCACGGTGAAGGATACACCCACTCCAGCTTGAGCCTCTGCGATGGTGCACTGTTGACCTTCATGAGACTGTAGTCGTGTAGCTGCTCGCTCGGAATGTGCATCACAATGGGGCGGCCACGCAGGTACATTCGCACAGTGCCATCCTCTGCGTTGACAGATTTCACACACTCGGTTTCTTACAAGGCTGTAGTCACGGGTGCACACAATGTCTCGGATGTTTTGTGCAGCGGTCCAGAAACTGCCAACTTGGTAAATTCACAGTCGCACGAAAAGATATCTTGAACCATCAAATATTTTTGCCGAACCAGGTGGGTTCCTCCTAAGCATTCTAGCTCATCCTAATCCCAAGAAATGTTCAACAACAAGGTTCCTTAAGCATCACTTGGGAATGGTAGCACAGACACAGTAGATTGCTAAGGTAAAGGTTTCGTAGTTAAAGGCTGTCGTAGGAACACACACATTTCAGAATGATCGGCTTCTTTAGAACTCCATGAAATCTTTGAGACATGGCACACAGGCACATGAACTTTGTTCACAAGCAGTCAGAGTAAATGCTAGAATTTCATAAGTGGCTAAACATCATCATGCGCTGAATTAAGTTCATAGAAAGATAAAGATCTCTCCCACAGCTCTTTAAATCTTTCTCTATCATGGGTTAAATGGCAGTTTTTGTAGGTTGCACTACGTTTTTGTTTTTTTCTGAAGAAACTATTGCATTCAAAATTTTATACAATACATGAAACCAAAGCAGAATAAATCCACTTTACAGGCATGCAACTTTTATTAATATTTATGTCATAAAAAAACTCGTCACAGGAAAGCGGATGTCCAGCAAAGCTGTTGAAAACCACCACTACTACTGATGAGAGGGGTATAGTTTATGGCTTTAGAGCAATGGTAGCAGTTTGATTTTAGAGTAATGGTAAATGTAGAAGCATGCCGCCACCCATAGCGGTGATGTAACAACACTGAAATCAGTTGCTAGGCTGGTAATGGCCATTACCAGCACGCATGCCCCTTCCAGAGGCGGCCAATTTTGCTTTCAACTCGGATGAGCGCACGTTCATCACTGGAGCCCGTTAAAAATTTACCACCAAGCGGGAAATAGATGAACTGTGTAAGAAATGAAAGTTTAATTCTCCTGCTTTACATCAGATGGTCCGTGAGCAGTGTAAAAGGTGTCGAAAATGGAGTTTTAAATCATCTTTAGAAGGGTAACCATGCCCAATGGGCATGGTAGGGAAAGAGTTAACCCTGTCCTGTGTCTCACGTTCACCTGATACATGTGAATGCTCATTCTTTCTCATTACCTCCAATTCACCATTGCCCCTCGAATGCATTTTCCTACCCTTGTTATTTATGCTCTTATTCCAAAAAGGGCGACCTGTACAGTGCAATATCACACGAAGACGTAGCAGCACTACAGTCGGGTTCAGTGCAAGCAACACAGGCAAGCATCCTCAGCGAGCAACTTAGGAGCACAATCCCACACACAGAATTAGGCCAATCACAGAACTATAACAGCTTATGTTAAATTTAAAAGCTTTTCCGCCAAAGATTACCATTCAAGTCAGTGTACGGCAAAGTAGCGGACAGCCACTTCTGTATGCCTACGCACAGCAATATCCCACATTGCAGGGCTCTCTTCGTTCCCACATCCACAGCTTATCTATAGAACCGAGACTGCATCACTGCCAGATGCATCGCATATTGTAACGAATCAATCGTTCTTCTTCAGCAGGGGCAATTGTGAAGACAAGTCTGTTCGCCTTCTACCGCTTAACGTTACTCCCATTGTTACATATACGCTCTTTACTGGCACTTGATCTCCATGTTTAAGCGGGCACAATGCAATGAGTATAGTACTACGTAATTTTCTCTCCCAGGATGTTAGAAGTCACTGTCCATCACTTCGGGAGATTTGCCAGGTGTGCTAAAATCCATTTTTATTTTTTCTCTCATATCTCTGTCGCAATGCCAAAGTTTTCAGTGGCCTTCCTCACTACGAGGTTGAGGGAGAACGTGTTGCAGACTCTTATTCTAATAACAGCACAGAACATGAGAGCCCCCACAAGACAACAAGGTTGCAAGATATGTTGCAAACCATCAATAGAAAGAAAGCTTAAGAATGTAAATTCAGTAAACCTTGAATTACCTGTATTGAGCTGGGCCTCTCTCGTGCTGAAAAACAAAGTTGCGAAGAAGAAAAAAAAGAGAATGTTCGTTACAAATACTCGGCAAAATCAAGGAATAAGATATGCATGTAAACTTCAATAAATGATGCATGAATATAATCATCAACAATTATGTGCTAAGGACAGTAACACGCGCTCAATTGAGTGTTTGAGGTAAATCTTTAAACATTGCATAAATGATTACATAGATGAGCTCCGTTCGCTAGAAATTTCTTGCTTACCACTGCCGTACAAGCAGACACGAAGTCAGCAAAAAAATTGTTAAGAGAACAAAATTAGCTTGCAAAAGAAACTGTCCCAAGAAAACAGAGATGAAATGTCCAGCGTTAGACTGAAAAGGCCCAATAACCGTAAAGGCAGGCCTGTGTTAACCCACAACACAAAAACAACAAAACTCTCAACACCAAACCAAACCTTGGCCCCAACATGTTGCAACTGAAGCACTTTTAAATTTGCCAATGTGAAGTTGTGTTGTATGTTTTGCCTAATATATGTGTGCAGAGAGCTCACAGGAGAGTTGGATCATCTCACATGTGCAACTGTGTTGTAAACTCGCAAGCATTACCTGAAAAATCGAGCAATTTCTTGCTCGAGTGCTAAAAGAGAAGTGTGTTCCACATAAACCACAACATCACAGACAGCTAATACTCCGAACTAGGGGAGTAAACATAAGAAAAACATCCTAAACAATTAGATGCTCGAGAAAAGATGAAGAGTTGAGAGGGAGAAAACTAAAAAATAAAAGTTTCGCTAGTAACGGAAGTGTACCTTAGTAAAATGGACCGTTGGACGAGTTGGTTCTTGTTCATGGCTAAGAAATTAAGCATGACATTAAAACGAGAGTAAGAGAGAATACCGGATGAGTGCTCTCCTGGAGAGCTTCTAAGAGCCCCCTTGGGCATTGAAAATAGATGAGCACGGCGCACAGACTCCACGCTGATGATTGCGTCTGCAAAGTATCAAACTGCTGCACAGCGCAAGAACAGCTGAAATTTCAAACGGAAGCCCGCACACCCTTTCCTCTTGGGGGAGTCGCGCTTCCAGCGAGAGAGTTGTGGTCCCACGCACAAATGCCTGCAACATCAGCAATTTTTTCACACGAGCTCGGTAAACCAACTAATGCAGGATGCGCAATATTGCAATAACGAGTACGCCACATAGCAGAAAGAAGAAGAAAAAACAAAAATTTAAGAGGGGCTCCTGACGTAAACGTGCCACGGTCCCTTGGCTCTAGAATGGCAGAAGGCTGAGAAGGAATGCCACTAGCAGGTGCTGGTCAAGGAAAAGGGGGCCAGTATTCGTATTCACAGTGAGGCTTGCCTTGGAAGCACTGCAATGTGGCAATTCAATTTCTCCTATCTGCAGTAATAATGAACCAATTTGAAAAACTGTTGCAGTGAAATGCTTATCAGATAGCACTTTACAATTTCTAATGCATAACAAAACATTTTCCAACGGAGCCTGGTGAGGGGCTTAAGCATGGAAGCATTTGTCCAGCCTTCTCTCTTGGCCTCATTTTCTTTTCATGCTTGATTCCTGAGCTATAAATGATGTGTAACATGCTCCTTTACAATTACTTGTAGCAATTGACACCTTTGTTGTTCCCAAGAATGGCAAGATATTTAGGACATGGCCACGGAAACAGGTTCAAAATGGTTCAGAAATCACAGAAATCAATGTTACTTCCTCCAAGCTCTCCTGGAGTGTCTGCTTTCCTTCAGAGCCTCACAGTAACAAGAGCCCACAGCTACGTTCGTGTATTCGCACAACTACATCAGCTGCAAACCAGTTGGGGCCAAAGTGAACCGGTGTAGTAAACGTCTACAGACTACCACCCCTACAACCACCACCAACTACTGCCACCACCATGCGGGACGGTCTTCTCATGCAAGACTCCTCGACAAAAGCCAACCACGTCAAGGCCAGTGCGAGTGTTTCATCAAATTAAAGAGTGAGCAGCTATCAAAATACGGTTGACGTTGTCCCTAAAACAGCCGTAAAACATGTATCTCGCTTCCCAGGAATGTGCACACGACTTGCAAGAAAAAAAAAAAGAAAGACGACAGGCATGTGCAGTTCGTTTTTCTGCCATGCATGGCACATGTCCTGAAAGCCTCCAAGTGCAGATGCGTTCATGCAAATGCACATTCCTGACAGCATCAGTTTACATAATGTGCAGCTCATTGTTAGCCTCCGCTAAATGCTAACAAAAGAAAAGTTGCCTGAGACATACCACTACCATGCTAGACAACTGTAAGCTTATGAATTGCTTGTCAGTACCACTACAACGACAGAACAATGCATTCAGAGGCTTGTACTAAATGAACTGCAAGCGTTTTACAGTGCCACCCTCCAAATACATGGAAGGGAGCAATCAGAGGTGTGTTTATGTAACTTAGCTCATCCTCTTCGTCAAGCTATCTCATTATGGTAACTTAATTTGTATCAATGGACTAACCAGGATTGGCTCACGACATAGCCCGTCCTTTCTCATGTCTTTATTTTTTTAAAACTGTGGCAGCAGTTAAAAGCTCTAAACTGGGTTCATTATGTTCAACTGTCTATCCATCCATCAAATTCCATTACGGTGATTATTGCCAAGTCGTCGTTATAGTGTCATCGTTAGGCCTCAACCTCATCTTCACTCTTATAGTAAGATGAAGAAAAAACTAAATTTTGACTACCAATAATATGGGAATATCGACTCCAGTCTCTGCTGCAATGTGCTGTTGGGAGTTGGCCACAGTAACCACTGAAAATTCCTTCGGTTTTGCACACGGCACTTACTCTGAGAATGCTAGTGCCTGTGCACGTATTTCAGAGGCCACAACAAGCAACACTGCAATGGATAAAGAAAACTTTGTATGCATTGTCAAAAACTTGACCTCGACAAGAGCCTGCAACTGTCGCAGTTAATCAGTTCTGAGCTGGAGGAACCACTTAAGTCTGCACATTTCGTTCTCCTTTTTTTTTTTTCAGGTCTAGTATTCTTGTTTAAATTAATGCCACAGTAAATTTGTTACTCAAATGCCCAGCTACATCCATCCTACACCACACCGTTTAATCCTAAACACTGACGGACACGGTATAATGCAAGACCACCCGCAGTTAACTCGCCCGCACCGAAAACGCAAGAACACTCGGCTACCGGCACTCGCACCCCCCTCTCCGTGAGCCCTTCGGGGAGCCTTCAAGACCAGTCCCGCAGTCACCCCACTGGATGCAGTCATGCAGTTTGGCAGTCTTTACCCATGTCTATAGAGAGTCCCCGAGGAAGACCGCATGGGCAGATTGTACATGGAACCACTTACAATGCGTCTACAGGGGAGCAGGAGGAGAAGGTGGGGGAGAAAAAGAAGGTCAGCAGCAAGGGAAATAAACACACGTAAACGCGCACACAAACGCATACAAAAGAGAAAAAACATAAGTGTGCACAAGCGGCGCTCGTGCCAGGAGAAGCCAGAACTACCGTAAGCCATGCAGATGATGTTAAGCGAGAGAAAAATGCAAAGTACCAAAGAACGACAGCTGATTTCGCTTGTGCACTAGGACCTGAGCCAGCATATTTCACAGATGCCCGACAAACGTCGATGCAGGCTCGGGATGCCCGCAATCTAGACAAAATGCCCCACAGAGAAAGCATACGAGATGTATCAGTCTAAGCCGATTTTCTGCACTGGGTACCCCTCGCACAGTGTTGGACGAGCACTGTGCACCCTAATTTATTCAGCTTAATGCCGCACCAGGGTTGCCAACTGTTAGCACATGCAGCTCATTCTATCAACAGCCTTCTCCAGGCACATAAAAAAAAAATAACCTTACAATTGCTGTACGTGTAGCTGTCATAGATGTGGTTATTCATTCAACGAACAGTTGCAGTATGCTTTTTGATGTAGTACTGATGAAACTAGCAAAACTATTATGTTGTTAAACCTCACTGACCCCTCAATAAAAAACATGTTTTTCCAACTACTTAATGTTCCTGAAGCTCAGCACTTGTGTAATACTAACAAGCTCAGCATAAAATGTCTGTGCCAAGCTACTGTGTTCCATTTCTGCAGTTGCACCAAAAAGATCTTAGTAAGGGGTCTAGAATACATAAATTTAGCCAAAGGGCCACTGCATATACATCCAGAAGCGGGAAGTGGATGACATTTACAAGGCAAATTAAAAATTAATAAGAAGGAAGATACCAATGGCAGAATATATGTGCTAGCTTTAATAAAAGATACAAAATGCATAATTTGGCATGAATCAGATAACCACCCTGGCGCATTTTAACAATATCAAACCAAAGTTCATGGTACAAAGAGCCTAGTAGTGTGAATGCTTGCAGGTGGTCCTAGTGCACAAATATGTAAATAAAACTAGCAAAGTAAGAAACGTGCCAACCTCTTCCTTGCACCATATTCAATGTCATTAATAAAACAAACAAGTTATGCAGAAGCATGTTCATAGGTAATGACTAATCACTTTCTTAAGCCACATTGAACATTGACAGAACCAATTGGTAACTGAACCAATTTTTAAATAATGCACATCAGCTACTGAATAAAATTTGTGCAAGACAACCCGATGTTACAAGAGTAGTTTCTCCAATGCTGTTCCAAAAGCAAAAAAGAAATGGCGCAAGAAAGGGGATGACATCTGTAGGCAAAAAAATTTTCTACACTCCCCAGACATCATGACGCCTTAAAGCTAAGTATAAATTTATTTAGTATTACAAGCAATGGTTTCACAAAGATATTATGTAAAAAGACAACACATTTTGCTAAGCAGGCTTTTCTACAACATGTGATCTGCAGCAAAGTGAAATCCACATTAGTCAGTCTGTTCGCTATACCATCTTGCGCATGCGACAAGAGTGTTCGCCCTCCCCTTTGTTCTTTTCCTGCCCTCTTCCTTTTTTTCAGAGCAACCAATGAAGTGTTTTGTGATACATGTGTATTTCCCCACATTTTCTCTGGCACTAAGTAAAGAAAAGCTTTTTTTTTTCTTAAACCTTGCCGATTAGCTAAGCCAAATTTTGGCTGCACTGACTTATTTTAAGCAGCAAGGTTACGATCATCAAAGGCGTCATGGTTCTGTGCCCAAAGTAAATGCTATGGAAGCTTGAGTGCAAGGATGAATCCATGCCATGCCTCAGCACACACACATCCCCTCATACAAGAAATGAAGTACTACACGGCTATGACCGACATAGATAATTGAGATTTAAAGTCCCACAAGTGAACTGTGGGCTATGAGGAATACGTAGCAGAGGGCTCCAGATGAACTCTGATGATCTAAGGCTCCTCAACTTGTGCCCAAATCCAAGTACATGCCTGTTTCGCACTGCACATTCAACAGAATGCATCTGCAATCGATCAGGATTGAATTAGCAAGCCTTTTGTTTGAAAGCAGCATTCAGTAGTCACTGAGGCACCGTTGAGACACATGTTTAACACTAAGATGAGGTACAGCTGTTCATTCAGAAAGATGACTAGGATTAGCACACCACTCGAATCTAGGGATAAAATTTTGAGCAACAGTTCGAAACGAGGGCCAAAACAGTTGAGGCCCCACCCATGAACGAAAGTGCTACCTGATAATGAAAAATAAAAAAATATATATTTAAAAAGACAAAAAGTCGTACAGCTACCAGATGACCAATATATAGCTTAAGGACTTTAAGTATGTCAGCGGTTATAAACTGCTAGAATTGTCCTGTGGATGCCTTGCATTATACTATGGTACGAGATAATATCCATAAGAGAGCCAATATGTGTGTGTGCAGGCATGGCACTTTTATACTATCATCGCATTAAGGTTTGCGAACCAGTGTAGCTCTAGGCAAAAGTTTCCTTGGATGCTGGCAAGTCACAAGTACTGTACTTTAGTGGCCACTGCATACTTTTCATCATATCGTGTTCAAACTTCACTTCGTGAGCTGTAGCTCCTTCAGCACAACGTAAGTTAATCACATCTAGCAATGAAAGAAGGGGACAAAAGCGTAGGTACGACTCCTACTTGCAATGTGGCTCGCTCATGGTAGTAAAACAGGCAAGAAAGTGATGTGCGAACAGTGTTTTGGTTACAGACTGCACAACTTCAATACGCCACAGTAAATCTGTTCACGAGCAGCAGTTTTGTTTGGTCCTTCGAGATAGTGGTGTTCTACTGTTGCTACAGCACCAGGTGCCACATTATCAAAGGCCGTGATTCTAGTGCACTGCAGTCGTCCCCACTTGTCTCACAAAAGCTGGATTCTGGTGCTTACTAGTTGAAACACACAGCAACTGGCGATCTTTCTTGCACAGCATTAAATTTATGAAGTTACAGGTGCGCCTCTTCTGGAGTGAATTCCGACACACCCACTCCGTGGTGCCAGCTCAGAAGGGCAATGATAGAGCGGGCGCCAAAAACAAGCAGTGGAAGAAATGGCTAATATATTTTGGAAAGCACCCAGTTTTGGATGTGCACCCAAAACGTAGGTGTATGCATTTTTCTCAGAGCTACCACAGTTCATAAACTCTTAGTGATGATAGTACATTGGTGAAAAATGCAGTGAAAGAAACACCAGAAGTTCTGCAAAAATAACATGCAATGTGATGGCCAGCATCTGAGCAAGCGCTGCGTGAAAAGCAAAAAGCAATTTTTTTCTTTTTCGTTTTCAAGCTTTCTAAGCCAAGCGCAGCAGCGTATGTGAAAGCCAGTCATTGTGGAGAACCTTGCAAAAAAATGCGCACAATCAAAAAAAGATTTTTGAAGAAGCATAACCATGCTTATCTAATGCCACTAAGCAATAGCTGCATTCAACACAGTCTTTAGAAATGCTCAGTATGACAGAATTCTTACAAGCTGCTCATACCTACAAAACTGTTTCACTTTGATCGTTTCCAATGGCTATGGCGTCAAATTTTTCAATCTCAACACAGCTGTCATCTCAAGTAATCCATAAACAATTATTGCAATTGGCAAACGCAAGATTAATGACAGCCCTATACTGCATGTGCATGAAATTATACTGTGATAGGACACAAATCTCTACACTAATCAGCTGCTAACTGACAGAACATTTTGTGGCGGTATAAGATAGATTACCATAATGCAATGTGACCAGTGTGTAAAAGCACTTTAGAAATAGTTGCACTACAAGAAATGCAGCGGTTCTCCAATCAATTCAGACTGTGCAAACATAAGTGCACTGTGAGAGAATCTACATCACACAACATGTATGCTACAAAATATAACATAAACTACACCCCACAAAGAACATGCACAATGAAACACATGCAAGGACAACAGGCACGACATCGAACTACAGTGAAGGCTGTTCAAATACTACTCCCACAGCCAAAAAAAAGGTGCCCTTGAGTGACATGCTGTCAAAAGTGAATATTATTTGGAAGATAAAAAGACTTTCTCATCCATTAACCAGAATTAAACATTGCAGCCAAGTGAAACACAAACTGCACAACTCAAATGAAAGCTAAAAAGATTGAATATTTTAGCTTGAAGAGGTTTGATAATGACATTGTTGGCTTTTGCTAATAACAAGCAAGTTCAGATCAACCTCACTACTGTTCAAGCTACATCAGGCCCTGTTTTTTAAGTGTGTTCATGATTTGAATTGTGCAATTGTGTCCCATTTGTTCTTGCAGATTCAACAGTAGTTTAGTTGAAAATAAAATGACAATGCTCAAGCAGGCAATCAACTAGTCTGGATGTTCGTATATTTCTGTTACCACGTCTTGCGATTTGCGGGTTTTGGAAGTCAATGGGTTACGCACACTAGAAAAGACGATAAGGTTCGGCTAAGCAAAGGTGAAAAAAAAAAATGTCAAGCTATGGGAGACGGAAAAATGACCAAGGGCCAACAGACGTGCTTCGGCACAGCTCGCAAAATGCACAGTTGGAGTGGGCCAGGCTGCAAGAGGCCGCCGCTTGTACCTGTTGCCAGTGGAAAAGTCCTGGCTGCTGCAGCTGCTGCTCCACCGCCTCATGGCAGACAGGTTGGACGTAGAGGCCGAGATGTGGCGGTTTGGGGAGGGCGTCTGCCGAGGCGAGGGAGAGCTGCGGTAAGACGAGGGCGCCGGAGACGGGACGGGCGACGCTGACGTCGAGCTCTGGCCACCCTCACTAGAGGGGCAGGGAGGGAGCAAGCGATAAAAGCAAGGCATAATGATAATCAGCAAGATGCAGAAGTCGTGCCAGTCAGACAGACAAGGACGGAAGCAAGAAAACAACATCACAAGCACTTACGCGAACAACTAAACCTAGCTTTGCTTGGACGGTAGCAGATGACTTAAGATGGATAGTTTATGTTCTGGTTTAAAACTTCACATGGAACCTGGTTTTAATTAAGCACTTAGAAGGGCACGTGATAAAGAATGAAATGTACTGCATTTAAAAACCAGTTTCTTCTGGGCTTCTCCACATGGCTGGAAAAGTCCAACTATGACAGCAAAGTCTAATGTTACAAGGCTCTTTATAGCATCTGAAAACAACTTGGTTATGAGAGTCGTAACGCACCCATAACATTGCACGTTTGTCAATGCCTGTCTGGGTCAGGCCCAATTCTGTTTTAGCACCTCACCTCTAAATCATGCTACAAGTTAGCATACAGCAATATAGGTTCTGTCATGATGCAAAGGGAAAGAGGGCATGGGCTTTTTATGAATGGCCGCATCTAAGAAACAATTTCAGTGATATTCAAGAAACTGTTGTAAGATGCATAGTTCGATTATGGTAACACTACAGTCATTACCACAGTAGCTACAGGAAATAAACCAAGTGGTCCTAGTATTTTAAATGCATTATAATGTAGGGGTCACATTATCTTGGCACGATACTTAAAACATTATTGCAGGATGCCTACAAAGATCATCGTACAAACCATGTGTGGCAGAACACACATCTCCCTGCTTACCGCATTTTCATTCCCCTGCATATCGGTGCAAAGAAAAAAACAACACCGAGGCTTCAGCAACAGAGATAAAATACACGTAGTATTGTAGCACATCAAGTTTGAATTGCCAAATGGTGGATAGGCTGAAAATGTGTCAAATATGGAGTACACTTCACGAGCATTCATTGCAACTAACAAAATTATGACTTTTGACTAGGGTTCAGTGTCCTTAGCATAAACCGAAAAAAGAAAGGAAGACGGAAAAAAACTATGTAAGTGTACTATATATTTATTTTTAAGGTGTTGAGATTTTTTTTTACCATTTCTCCCCCCCCCCCCTTCCCCCCAAACATTTCAAAACATATATAACACTTGAAGCTTAGATGAAATGGACTTATCCCACCACTTCAGCCATTGTTCAAAACTGTTCAGAAACTTCAGCAAACTGATGACCCTCAGTGCCACCGTACTTATGTTGTATGAATGTTCTCCAGAAGACCACTTCAGGCTGCACTTCCTTTGTTCAGGGAGGCCAAAAACGAATTTAACCAAGCACCTTGCTTGAAATTACTGTCTACAAAATGCATTCAAATATCGGACCATCGAATATTTTGAGCTTCGTTCATACTAATTGACAAATTTAACTACCCGAGCTTAAACGCGAGTAAACTGGGTGCAGAAAAAAGGGTTCAGCAAACTGGGATGCAGAAATCAGCGTTTCAGCGAGGGCTGCTGCGTGTTCCAGGAGCGGGCAGCACGCGGCAGCCCATGCTGAAGAACTGCTTTCTGCAGCTGACGGCAGGTAGCAAAAAAGTTTATGCTTGCACTGTCGCAGCAGCGGCTTGCATCCCCATAAGCGCAGGCAAATTTGAATTTTTTTCTTAAAAGCCCAGCAATTAACTGTGCCAAGTGTTATACTAAACGAAGTCGACAGCAAAATGTGATCCTTCTGCAAAGTTTGAACAAGAACCGTGCAGCAGTGAGTGCAAAATCTTCTTCCGAACACGCGCAGCGAAATATTCAGGACACTGCATAAAAGCAAAACATTTCATGCAGCTCTGCCTTGACCCCACTACAGACGAAAGCACAAAGAATGCTGCAGTCACGGCCAGCAGGTTATGAGAGCATCATGGCACCACTGGTAATGTGTGCCTATAATCATAAACTGCCAAGAATGAGTTCAGAATTTCCTCCTCGAGTTAACTGCCAAAAGTGGTGTAACAACTACGTTTACTACAAGCCCACCTCTACCCTAAATTTAAACCTATGTTGCCAACCTGCACCACTTCGAGCCAGGCCCTGGATCGCAAGAGAAATATTGCAGCTATAGTTGGGACAAGTTTTGCTGCTCTCTAATCCCAATCACTTCAGAGCTGAGCACGTTGCAGAATGCAAGCAAGCTTCCATTTCCTTTCCAAGCAGTACAATACAGCATTGCTTCACTTATAGACACTGGTTGGTCACCTTTGTTGCATTATTGCCTCAGGAAATAGGAAAATTATCTCAGCAACTTCCCGTACGGTTGCTCTTGAATTAGTTGCCGCTGGACAAACTGTTTTCCATTTTGTTTAAACTACGCCCACTTTCCCAACACTGCCACATCATCTGATTCCCTAATGAACCCAACTGCTTTTTGCTTTCCCTCAATATCAAAACTGTTTCTCTGTGAGAGCATTTACAAGAAACGTGCTGCATACAACAGCCATATGGCACAAACTGGTGATGTTGATTCATGCACCCACACACCTGTGCAGTGAGCTGGTGGACGCAGTGGGAAAGTAACTGAGTCGACGCTGGGGTGCCACGCCTGGCGAAGTGTGCGTCGGGTGGTGGTTGCCATTGTGTGGCGTCACCCCGTCCGTGTAGGATGATGTGGAACTGTTGCTGGCCTGCAGCGAGAAGGTGGCAGTTGTTCAGTGCGCCAGAAACCACTCAGTCTTGTAGAGCTAGTACTACATATAGGTAGATGTACAGTGCAGGAACATGAGATGTACAGGAGAAGACAAACATAGCAGAGTTGCAACAAAATACAATAGAGAACACACACAGTATATATACACCCGTGATCACCAGCAACACCATGGACCACTACACCACACAAAGCTGTTGACAACAGAGCAGGTGTCAAAGGCACGCATGCTGAAAAACATAAAAAATTATGGGGTTTTACGTGCCAAAACCACTTTCTGATTATGAGGCACGCCGTAGTGGAGGACTCCAGAAATTTCGACCACCTGGGGTTCTTTAACGTGCACCTAAATGTAAGCACACGGGTGTTTTCGCATTTCGTCCCCATCGAAATGCGGCCGCCGCGGCATGCTGAAAAACATCACAGAATAGCAATACATTCTTAACCTGGCATGTGACTCTGAGGAAACATGTCTAAGAAAACTTTACTCTTTTGCTGTATGTGCAACTGGATCGTCACACCCACCTTTTTCCACTAGCTTGCTACTAGAGGGCAGTTTTGCAGTGAAACTGGCCAGTCACCTTTAAGAATAAGTACAGTACACTCCCTTTATGATGAATTTTGTTAAGATGAACTCCATCATAACCATAAGAGTTCAGGGGCTACTGTTTAGTTTTCTGTACATTCAGAGCACTTCTGTCCAGCTGAGCTTCTTCTGGTAAGACAAGAATATTTAATTTACAAAGTCCTCTTAGGTTTCTCAATGTCTATTGCACACAACTTAAATGACTTAACTTAGGAGTGTACTTATGGCTTTTTACATCACTACTACATTTGATTCTGCTACTTCCTTACAAAATGAAGTTTTTTTACTACAGCAATACTTAACATCAAGACCTAATACAATCGGCAGGCAAAGTATGATGTCCATTCGGCAAATGATAGATCATAAGCCATACACATGGAGAAAAGTAAAAATGTGTGCTTAGCAGTTTGGCTAGTTAAGCAGCTCAGCAGGGTGTTTTTCATTGAATTCCTCTTCGGTAGAGCTTCGGTGAATTCATTAAAAAAAAAATATGCAGTAGATTCCAGCTGGATATTGGGTACCGTTCTAGGGAAATCATTGCAAGAAAAGTGGCAACAATGGACCTAGCGTATTCTTAGCATATAAAAAAAAATGAGGCCTTTCTCGTTCTTCAACATAGCCAGGCCTGTCTCATCTTTTTCAGTGGCACCTATGAAAACCAGCAATGCAAATAAACTGAGATTATGTATGGTAGGTAATAGGCTAGCCATCAACAACATGCATGAGTGGATTTACAGTTGATTCATTATTTTCACCCCTCACACTCTCATTTGCTAACTGTTGCGGAAAATGTGGCCGAGAGAGAAAGGCACATAGGTTAACTAGATGAAAGTTTCCAGTTTTCTACCCTACACAGGGGGAAGGAAAAAGAGGTTAAAAAGATGAGAGAAAATAAACATTATATATGGACGTTCACTGAAAGACATATAAAAGCAGGCACATTCATTTTAAATGACTGTGGACACCCTACCTGTCTATGATATGTATGTCGGTTCTGGACGGCAGCCGGATGTTGAGGCAAGGACGGCGACACCTTGGTTGGCGTTGTGGCATGGCTGTTGGAATTTGTGATCACCGGAGCTGCAGGGGGGGGAGTGAGGAAACAAATGCAGCCGTGCCCCACCAATGCTGGCAAACCCCTGGCGACATTCAACCCAATCTATTGCAGTGCCAGACCTGTGCACTCCCACCCAGCTCCAACAGTTTGTATGAAATATTTTAATCTTATAATGTTTGTGCACTTCTTACACTAATCTCTGTGACAGAAAGAAGTTCAGCCAATCATAGCACTTGTTACATAAGAGCCACACAGTTCCCACACAGGCAGCAATATAGTATACAGCCATTTTACGAGTCAAACAAATGCACGTGGCAACAATGGGTTGAGGGGGAAAAAAGCCACGCCGTGATGGTTTTGGTGCTGCTTTTAACTCAACCCCCCATAAGAGAGTGTTTAGGCATACGGTGCAATGTGCCACCTGCTACCACGATGCAGTTATTACAGGTCGCATGCATACGCACTGGCACAGTAGCAGGTGTGCACCATGGCTTGTACCTAGCACACTACATCAGCAAATGGTGCAATACACTATGATGGGATTCCCTGTCATTCAACAGGTTCAAACAGAGGTACTACCTGTAGCAAAAGTTCAAAGACTAAAGTGCTAGCTACCAGACTGGATATAAAGCTACATGGTGGTGCTATATATGCTCCCTGACCCCTATGTAAACTGAATCCCTATAAAAGACTGGAATCCCGTACCATATCTTCAGAATGCTGGTGCCATCTACGACTGTTACAGCAAAATGCAGTGTGCACCAAGTTTGATTTGAACAGTGACAGAGAGCAGCACTGTTCCTTTCATTGAGGGAAATTACCTTTATTGCGATAGCAATTAAATGGACACTCTAAGCGCATTTCTAACTTGGCGTCGCCGTGAGGTTTTGTGTAAAGTCCAAGGGCGATAAAATCGTCGCCGCGCTCGCTGTATGTTGAACATGCGAGTGAAAGTGTGCCAAGGTGAGCCGACGATCGCAACTCAACATCGCGCAGGAAAGGGAGGAAGTGCACCGTCTTCTGTTGCATGCAAGGTTCCAGGGGAAGGGTAGGGAAGGGCATGCATTCCACTCCGGTCGGTCAGGGCGGCTGCGCGCATGAGCCGCTGTATCTTGAACGCCATCTGTGACGGGGACAGAGTCCGCCCATAGCCTGTGGTCCACCACGCACTGCAGCGCAGTGTTTTCGCAGCTTAGTTCGCGTTGATGCGAGACGCAGCACCAAGGTCAATTCGCTCACTGCTGCTGCCAGGCTTCCTCACTTCAGCGTTTTGACAGCGAGTTCCCGCGGTTATCGAGTGAGATGTGTTAGTGAATTTGCTTGTGCACGCGTGACACCATGCTTGTTAATTTAGTTAGCATGCCTATGTGTTTACAAGTTTATACGGCTGATAAAGCTACTGTCCTTACTTCGTACAGCTGTCCACTAAATTGTTATCACAATTGATGCTGCGCCTTTCAGGCTAAACGCCAACTTTTTTTCAATCCCACATTGCCACAGATGGCACGTCATTCGTACTTAAGATAAAGAAAGCTAGTACTGTGTCTGAACACATCAGAAAATGAAATGCACTGTAAAATGACAACTCCATGTTCATTATTCTAGTGCAATTAAATGAATCAAGGTTTTACATAAAGAGCAATGTATATATACATGGCTCCCTTGCTTAAGAGGAAGTTTAGCTCGGGCCCAACTCCGACGCGGCCTATTCAAATACATGTAAAATGCAAAAACGTTTTTCTGAAATAACCCCCCGACCGATTTTAATGAAATTTATTGCACTTGAGAGAGAAAGTTGAATTCTAGTGACTATTGGAAGCAGAATTTCGATTTAGGGCCTGAATTTTGTTAAAAATACTTTCAAAAATTTGCAAGTTTGAAAAAAATATCAGCACGAAGTTTACAAATTAATAGCTCTGCATCGAGAACAGATATCATGGTTCTGTAAACGGCACTCATTAGATCATTGAAAGCGGACAAATTCAATAGGTCATTTTCTATCTGACGTGACTTTGTTACATTGTGCACAAGGGTTCTGCAAAAGCTGTATTTTCATATTACTAATTTTTTTGCGATTTATGTTTAACATATCTATTTTGTCCACTTTAAATGTACTATTAGATGTAATATACAGAATTGTGATATCATTTTTCATTGCTGAGTGACAGAGTTGTAAACTCGATAGTTTCACTTTCTGAAAATTTTTCGATTTTTGCCAATTTTTAATAAAAAGTTGATGACCTAAAAATAAAGAATTAGAAACCAATGGTCACTAGATTTTAAGTTTCTTTTAAATGCAACAAACCTCGCCAAATTTGGTGCAGTGGTTGCAGAGAAAAGCAAATTCTCCTTTTACATATGTATTTAGATAGGCACAACCGATCTAAAGCTTCCTCTTAAGCAACATTCCATACACTGTTGGAGCAGCCCAGTGTTAAACACTACACATAGCCTTAAAAGTCCTACGTCCAGCCTGGTTGTGACTACCTCAACCTGGAAACCTTTACAGCAGAAGGTATGCTTGCAACTACCTGTGGCTAAAACCATAGCATGATCACGAGCAATAAAAGAAAAAAAGAGCCACCCAGAAAAAGACACGTTTTCTAAGCATGCCACAAAGAAATATAGATTACAAACGCTGCTCATTCTTAAAAGATCCAATATGCAATCCAATAAGCAAGTGAAGAAATTTAGTTCTCCATTCTTTTTAATTGCAAAAAAGTCAAATTTCCTCAGAGAGGTAGAACACAAGCAAAATACAAGCAGTGAGAAAATGCTTACAATATGCAGAACACAATGGAGGTCACAGCACACCAAAAACAAAAAGCATCCATGGATGACAAAAGCAACTGACAACACATGTGACCAAAGCATGTTATTGACCACTCTGATCAGTGTGTGACGGCATGCAAGCGTCTGCCAAGCTGGCCGCAAGTTTACTTACCCTCTTTAAATTCCAGGATGGGATTCCAATTGCAAGAACAGACAAAATCAGAATTGTCATTTTCAGCAACAGTTGTGAATGGTGAAGAAAACTTACAAAGCTTCACAAAATATGACACCTGACTTGCAGATGCCTATTCTATATAAAACATTTTTCTTTAATGTCACTAGGGCTAAGCATCAACTGAAGGTTTTTAACCTTGTTATTCAGCAGCCTTAAATCAACTAACTGGTCAATGCAATTTGTAAGGTAAACCAAATTACCTACATGCACAACATCCAAAAGCATAACTAATAACATATTTTGCATAAGGCAACTATGGAGAAGGTGCTTTTCATAGAACAGCCACATTTCCGTTTCTAAACATACACTGGATTTACAAAATTTATTGTCACATTTTTCTGACAGTCCTCCCAATGTAAGAACATGCCAACTGAACTAAACAGTATAATGTTTTTATAGAAGGCAGGTAAGTTGAATATGGCAACCCCTCAGAGACAGATGCAAGTTTTGATAGAGGATACTGGCTTCGTGTGAGCAGTATTAAGTGAGTACAACTGCCTCATCAAAGTCCAGTGACTTCAAATAACAACCAGCCAGCTGATGAGAGCTGGAAGCAGTCATGGCACATGGTCCAAAACATGGCATGCAAGATGAAATGGCCAGGACTACATGAAGGATACGAAGAAAAGGACGATGACATAAGCAAATGCAAATTCTTAGATTCGTAGTCTGGCTCATTATAGTACCAGTCTGTGCTGTGGTCCTTTTCAGTATGTCATCCATGTGGTCCATGCCATTGTAGAGCAACAAGCTGCATGCCAACAACCAGCATAAAGAACAACTAGGGAAAAACTAGGGTAATTTTTGGAGTTGAACTGGTCCATGCAAGTGAATTGCCAACCTTAGAAAAAATTGTCGCCTGCTGTGACTGTTTTGAACACAGTGAAATGTAAAGCAGAATTTCATCTTCAGTGCACCATGTCAATTGTGTGACAAACTACAAACCACTTCACGATTATTTAAGTAGCAATAAATGTAGAAAGCAAAGAGCAAGCTCGAAATACAAACTTTTTTTTGCTCACTTTACCCGAGGTTGCAGTGCACACATCTTATAACATCGACATTTACGTTTGCACTATAATTCCTGGTCCGTGAACCTGCTTTTTACTACAGCACAGTCCCCTGTGGCTCAGACCTGGCTTTGGCAATACAGTGAGCACAAGTGCACATTTGAGCACCTGCTCACCCTTAAAATTTGATATTGTTCTCATAAAATGCTTATAATGCAAAGATCAAGTTCTTAACTTGTAACTATCAGGTGAGCTCACAACTTCCCAGTCTGCAGACTTAAATTAACAATTAACCAATTTACCACAGTTTAGACACAGTTTGAAAAATTGAAATAGCACAAGTGTACAGAGCTTGTCTGGCAACCCTCCTTTTGAGCTGGCTGAGCATTTGCTAACTAGCCTCTTTTACAGTTCTGGAAAGTCCACTTTCTTTATTAATATTGCCTGCTTCCCTATTCGCTAAAGCCATAGAAGCGAGAAATATGTAAGTGGAGATGAAGTAACTTTACATAAAGAACTATACTCAGGGAAAAAAAAATGTTGAAAGAGGGGCTTCTGTTTCCCTGGATTTCAAATTTGTAGCAATGTGCTTTAATGGAAAATGGCTACATTGACACAAGTCCTTTTAATGCATTGAATGACGCAAACATGAGACTGTCTTCTATACAAGGAACATCAGTGACATGTGTTCTCGCCAGAAAATGAAGTCCCTTCTTAATATTTCTGACAGCTTAACCACAGCTTAGGTGCAGCTTGAAAGATTGTGACAGGAAGCCCATGTCTACTCTGGTGAACCAAATGTGTTTATCTTGCAAAAAAGCACAAAGGAAGATAAGGAAAAGACAGAAGTGACAAGAGCAGTGTTGAACATGCAAGTCAAGAAGTTTGGAGAAACTAATAAAGTTCCCAAGTCAGGCGTTCAGCATAATCACTTTTTTTCTTTTTTCAGCCTTGTCTCCCTCGGCACCATTTCACAAGGTGAAAGCAATAAGCTAACACGACCAATTTTCAGTTATGTTGAACAAAACACATGCTCACCCCTCCCCTCAAGCTGGTTGATGCGCCTGAGCAGGTCGGCAATGGTGCTCCGCAGGCAGGTGATCTCGTCCGCCTGCTCGAGGCTTTTCTTCTCGAGGTCACTGACCCGTTCCTGGAGGGACAGCTCGTCATGGTTCAGCATGTCCTCTGCATAGGAAGAACAAGTAGGGGGACTTTAGCAAGGCACCTTTGCTCATGCTCGTAAATGATATAACTACAGGTTCAAGGTACTTGCTACGGCTAGCAAAGAAGTAGAAATGCAGTGGTAGTGGAACATACACCATAAATTATGCATTGTCAGCTTCCTTTTATTGGCGAGTGCGAATGCACACACAAAAGTGACAAGACAAAAAAAGATAGTGTAGCCTGGAACATACTATAGCTCCAAATGACTGTACGAGGCTTAGGGACTAATGCATCCAGCTCCCACCATTGCAACACAAGTTCAGATTCCCATTTACAACACACTGACTTTTATACAGCAGTTGTTATTCTTGATATGGCAAAGATTGCACATTCACAGTTATACACCATGCAGCAATGGTAAGTGCTTCGACAGAAGTACTGCCAGACCTGAACATAACATTCAATGCAGCGTACATATCTACTGCAAGCTGCTGTGGTCAGAAGTTCAGCACATATGCTCCGAGAAATATATAGATTTTTTTCCAGATCAAAAGCACACTGACTGACAAGTATATGAAGGCCTCTTTCTCCAAATGAGAAGACAAAAGATTAAGAAGCTACTATAAATTCTAATGTCACTGTCCCTTCACTGTGACTGTCCCTTCACACATATGATGCAGAAATTCTGATTCAAAAAATATCACCTTGAAAAAACAATGGCTGCTGGATCTGCACTCATAAGCTTATGTTAGTGACTGTGCAAGCATCTGTGGAAGTGAACGACCTGGCGAGAATGCTTGCCGACACTTTGCTCTTAGTGCACATGTGTGGAAACCAGCTGCTACAGTGTCCATCTTTCAAACCAACCTGACAACAAGCACAGCGCTCCTGTGAATCAATACCGGGAATCCCTCTACATATCCCCGACATTTTAGGATGGTGCCTCACTGCACCGAAAATTCAGCAAACAGGCAGACCACAAGGTATGCCACATACCGACTTCAACAGTGAAAGCTACATACGCCGGATATTCAGGGGCAATGCCCATAGCTTGATTATTTTCGTTGGGTGTGCAAGAGGGGGGCACAGATGGCGGGGGGGGGGGGGGGGGTAGGGGTGCAGGAGAAACCTTTTCTCCTGCAGATACTAATGCATTACGTGTAATAAACACACGTACATTCATCGTCAATACTTAAACTGAATGTGCCTTAGGCTCTTTCTTGCTTCCTCTGCAGGGTGTGCTAAAGATTTCTGGTCAGGGTGCCTGGAATGCACTTGCCCAAGGCGTCTTCCTTCTATAGCACTCGATGCTTGCTCGTTACAGCCCTGGGTTGCTAAAGTTAAACCACTACAGATCTGTTCTCACTTCGTATGCACTGTATGGGTTAAGTTTGACAACAGCTGTGCATGTTATCCATGTGTTACTATGGTGAGAACGTAAATAAGGCAAAAAACAATGAATAGGCTTGCTTTGTCAAGTCAAGCTGTTACTTTCATTACCAGTCTGCACAAATGGGTGAATGTTTAATTATGTCTGGAGAGGTTAGCCTTGTGGCAGGCTACTCCAGGTGAAACAGTGAGGGACAAAAGGGAGCGAGACAAAAACACAAAGCACAAACACACACTACATACGCACAAAATGCACTATCACCAAAGTTATTTACACAGCCTCATTGAGGCCTGTATTAAGTAGGAACGCTATAAGCACTTCAGCAAGGCAGAGTTCAGATAGTCGGACCCTGCCACCAGTATGGACGATTGGGGCACCTAACAAACTGAACCCACATGAAACCAGCAATAAACTAATTATCTCGGCCAAGCTAGCAACGGCTAGTCCCGTCTCGGCTACATCGCCGCATCCTTTTGAGTCTCACCTTCGCCGACTGCAACACTATAGGGCACGTTGTCACGAAAACGGGCCCGTCAACAACGGCACTCGAAGCGACATGGCCGCAACGGTTAGCGCCTCCGCTCCACCGTCCCGCTCGCCCGCATGTCTCGTTCGAACTCGCGTTCGCGCCGACGCCAGAACCTCGGCGAGTTCCGAACGCCTGCCGCCGCGGCCACAACTGGAGGGGGGGGGGGGGGGAAGGGTGACCTCTCCCGACCGCTTCGCCGTACGACGCGCGGCAAAAAAATATGTAAACAAAAAAGCGCGTTGCCATCGTTGACATCGCGATGCAGGAGCGACCCGCTTGGGACGAAATTGAAAACTTGACGGATGGCCAACATAATGCGAACGAAAAAAAAAATATATATATAATATAGCGTGCACAGCTGGCGTTAGCGCTAGCTTTCCCGTACAGCCCACGGACGTCGACGACGAAGCTTTTAAACACTGAGCTGTGGAGGAATTTATTATTGCTACAAATAGATTGCCTTGAATTCTTAAACATCTTATTTTTGTTCATTTCCTCCAGTTAGCTTTACCAATTTTAGCATTTAATAAAGATTGCCTAATTTCATCCAAATCTTGGCCAATCCCCCACAGTGGGTGTGCGCCATTGCATAAGGAATACCATACCATACCATACCATACTGAGCTCGAAGAATGAGACAAGAGATAAGAAGAAAAGTGGAACATGTTACCTTACAACGGGGAGGAAGAAAGGTTAGTAGGAAATAAGAGAGATGGAGCGAAACACTGCAGGTGCAGACGATACACTTATACCAGAATAACAAGCAGCTATCAAAAACATTTTTTTTTTCCTTTTGTTTGCATCGTCACCGGCTTCACATTACCCCATGGCGAACAAATTAAACAGCCCACGTTCAATACTGTGACGTAGAGGTCAGTCCCAATTGTGACGCGACCAATCGACCACGTGCCCCAGGGCGGGAAGGCCACGTGCGGCATGGAATCCACGTTCCATATGTCAAGTCTAACTAAACACGGTTACAGCTAGTAGACCCCGTAGGAACGTGAATAGAGGTTCCCGTATTCGCGAGCGAACGGACGAACCGCCAGGAGGCGTCCTATGGGACACGCGTTCAATGCATGCGTAGCCGCGGAGTATAACGACAACTTTCGCCCCATTGGTACGGCTTAGTCCCACGTGACACCCATTTTAAAGCGAAAGCTTTACTGGCCGCGAACTTGCGATTTCGCCGTGGCCGTGCTCCGAGGAGGCACATGACGTCACACCGCATTCCTCGTCACGTGCACCGCGTTCGTCGTCGTTGCGCTCGCCTCCGCTCGCTTCGTCAGCTGCGTCGCATGCCTGATAACATGTCGGAGGATTGAAAAGGAGAGCTCGCGTGCGCCGCAGCAACCACAGTTGAGGCGGCAGCATGGACGGCGACAATTCTGATAAGCAGGAGGAGGCCTGGAATCAGAACAATATGAAGAGGAAACGAATCGCCCAGAAACCAGACGAACAGCGCGCCGAACGAGTGGCTAAGCGCCGCAACATAGCTAGACAACCAGACTAACCTGAACTTGCAATCAAGATTAACCAAGGCTAACCATTCTACGCCTTAGCTTTCGCTACGTGTATCCTGGCACAGCCGAGCTAAGCCAGTGCCATTTTTTTACGTCCCCGTGGCACCGCTAAAAGCGTTTAAGAATTCCACACCTTTCGGGGCGTACTTTCCTCCCTTAATTCTCCACATTTTCCCCGCTGCCTTTAATTATTACGGAGTTAGAAGTAATTTCGAGCGTCGCCCACAGAAGGCGCAGTGAGGTGAAGACACCTAAAGCCCCTCAATTTTCCAAAAGTAGCGCCATTCTTAGATCTTTCCGCCACCCCGCTCACCCAGGCGCTTCCTCCTCCACTCCTCCTGTCGCCCCAGCCTCCTCCGCTCCCCCATTGGCCAATCTGTGTCACGTGAAAGCGGGCCCCGCGCTTTTGTATATTTTTTTCTTTCCGGCGCAGAGCAGGCGCCGCGCTTTTGTATATCTTTTCTTTCCAGCGCGCTGCGACCCCCAATCTTGGGCCTGCGACCCCCATTTTTGGGCCTCCGCGACGAAGTACGGCAGGCGGTTTGAAGGAGCGCGGTAGTTTTATACAATGTGTTAGGGCCGAGTGCTTAATTGCGATGCCGTGCTGCTGCGCCTACGGTTGCCACAACAGACCCAGTGACGGCAAAAAGCTTTTTGTTTTACCATCCGCCGGGCGCAACGCAAAACGAAGAAAAGTGTGGATTCACAAGATCGGGCGGGCTGACTTCGAGCAAGTGGCAAAGAACGCGCGGCTTTGTTAAGTGACACGGCTCCTCCAACCTCTTCTTTTGACGCCCGTGTCAAAACGGGCCCGTGTCCAGTGCATTGGGGGTGCGTTAAAGAACCCCAGCTGCAAAAAAAATTAATCCAGAGCCCCCATTATGGCGTGCCTTATGAGATCGTGGTGTTGGGATGTAAAACCCAAGAATCAACTTTTCTTCTGTCTTGTGTGCCTTGACTGTTCCAGTTAACGCAACACTGCTTCCTTGTGAAAACTTACAACGCAAAAGAATACAGACGCACGTAGTATACAGAGATAAAATTAGAACTTCAACAAAAGTGTTGCTGGTGCCAATGAGGGAGGGGGATAATTATTTTCTGAACCTCTTTCCAGTTGTCCCATCAAGTTCCTTCTTTCTTTTCTATCAAATTCTAACCATTTGCACTGTAATAAATAAATAACGATTTCATATGCTGGTAAGTTGTTCAAATTATCTATACCGCCTATGTGTGAAAACGTTGCTCATGGCCACCACAACCTGTGCATGAGCTACGTACATCTGTAAAAGGCGCGGAACAGAAACGGCCCTGCTGCCAGGCATTGCTGACCGCAGACAGTCGGAATCTCTCACGCGCCGGCCGAACAAAAGCATCCTGCAGGTACGTAAATTAACCTACGAAACCACGTGCACATACTTTCGCGCTGTCAAAACCTGAAACTCTGGTAATTACTCGCGTGTCTGAGCACACCGCGTGCTTGTGTCGTGTTTCAGCAACACGAACTTTCAACGTGCGCGCGCTTTACGCCTTAAATACGCCTTGAATAATGGTGCTTTTCTCTATTTCTTCCGCAAATCCGACACGACATTCTTAAGGCCAGTTACCGACTGACAAAGCAAGATCTAGATTGAAAAAACTGCTCCGCAGGACTCGAACGAACTTTTCCGCGGATTTCCTCCCGTAGCGTGTTAGCCGTCGTCTGCTACGGCAGGCCCACGCCGAGCGGAGGAGGAGAGAAGTGAATGGCGCTACTTTGGGAGATTAAGGGGCTTTAAAGACACCTAAAGCCCCTCAATCTCCCAAAGTAGCGCCATTCACTTCCCTCCTCCTCCGCTCGGCGCGGCCTCGACGGTGGCGCCGCCGGTGGTGGGCCTGCCGTAGCAGACGACGGCTAACACGCTACGGGAGGAAATCCGCGGAAAAGTTCGTTCGAGTCCTGCGGAGCAGTTTTTTCAATCTAGATCTTGCTTTGTCAGTCGGTAACTGGCCTTAAGAATGTCGTGTCGGATTTGCGGAAGAAATAGAGAAAAGCACCATTATTCAAGGCGCATTTAAGGCGTAAAGCGCGCGCACGTTGAAAGTTCATGTTGCTGAAACACGACACAAGCACGCGGTGTGCTCAGACACGCGAGTAATTACCAGAGTTTCAGGTTTTGACAGCGTGAAAGTATGTGCACGTGGTTTCGTAGGTTAATTTACGTACCTGCAGGATGCTTTTGTTCGGCCGGCGCGTGAGAGATTCCGACTGTCTGCGGTCAGCAATGCCTGGCAGCAGGGCCGTTTCTGTTCCGCGCCTTTCACAGATGTACGTAGCTCATGCACAGGTTGTGGTGGCCATGAGCAACGTTTTCACACATAGGCGGTATAGATAATTTGAACAACGTACCAGCATATGAAATCGTTATTTATTTATTACAGTGCAAATGGTTAGAATATGATAGAAAAAAAAAGAAGGAACTTGATGGGACAACTGGAAAGAGGTTCAGAAAGTAATTATCCCCCTCCCCTCATTGGCACCAGCAACACTCTTGTTGAAGTGCTAATTTTATCTCTGTATACTACGTGCGTCTGTATTCTTTTGCGTTGTAAGTTTTCACAAGGACGCAGTGTTGCGTTAACTGGAACAGTCAAGGCACACAAGACAGAAAAAAAGTTGATTCTTGGGTTTTACATCCCAACACCACGATCTCATAAGGCACGCCATAATGGGGGCTCCGGATTAATTTTTTTCCAGCCGGGGTTCTTTAACGCGCCCCAAATGCACTGGACACGGGCCCGTTTTGACACGGGCGTCAAAAGAAGAGGTTGGAGGAGCCGCGGCACTTACTTCACAAAGCCGCGCGTTCTTTGCCACTTGCTCGAAGTCAGCCCGCCCGATCTTGTGAATACACACTTTTCTTCGTTTTGCGTTGTGCCCGGCGGATGGTAAAGCAAAAAGCTTTTTGCCGTCACTGGGTCTGTTGTGGCAACCGTAGGCGCAGCAGCACGGCATCGCAATTAAGCACTCGGCCCTAACACATTGTATAAAACTACCGCGCTCCTTCAAACCGCCTGCCGTACTTTCGTCGCGCGGGGCGGCTACAGCGCTGTTACGTATACGAACTAATTTCGAGCGAAAGGTGCCTACACGGACCACCGATCTCCACTAGAGCGAGTCAGTGACACGTCGATGCAACCCTGCGGCTGTCCCCTCAGGCGGCTCAATTTGTTAGCGGAATCTATAGAACCGAATAAGTGAATATGTGTGCGTGCGTGCGTGCGTGCGTGTGTGTGTTTTAATCCTTTCTGTATATGCTTGCGCGCTAGCGCGGACCGGGATTGGGTGAGGACCGCATGACCAGCAGCTATCCTACACTCCTGCGAGCGAGCGAGACAGGTCGCATGCAAACGAGGGCAACCTACCACACCACACCGTACACGCGTGGCTCCTAGCAGTGCACGTCGACGACAAAAAGACAAAAGACCAGGGGGAGATAATTAATAAGATAACCGCGGAGGCGCGCCTCCAAGACGCCCCGCAGGTAAGTGACAGAAAAAGCTAGAGAGAGAGAGAGAGAGAGAGAGAGAGAGAGAGAGAGAGAGAGAGAGACGTCCAGGAGCCGATTCATTAAGGATCCAGTTGCGTCCTGCAGCGCGGGAGCCGTGGGCTGCCGCCTTCGCAGTGTCGGTGCGGGTACGTAGGTTGGAAGAGGGACGTGCCAGAGGAGGGGGGGGGGGAGGTAGCAGAAGCAAGCGCCTTGCTAATAATGCACCGCGTTCGGCGCCGCTTTGGGCCGCATAGACGCGGAAAGGGAGAGACTTCGGCGAGAGCGCGGCATGCAAATCGCATGCAAATGAGCGCCCCTAATAGCGCGAGCGAGCGCTGTCAGCCGCGACGCGACTGCAAGGTCGGCGAGGTGGAGAGCGCACCACCACTCTCGCTGTTGTAGAAGAAAGTGGCGGCGATAGACAGGGAAGTAGGAGACAATTTGCTGCTCCTTGCGGGAAAAAAATTATAATAATGTGTTCGCCTTCTTCCCACCACGTACCGAGCAATGCGGTCTGCCTGAAGCTGCTGCCCGACCTGTTGTAACGACGCGTCGTTTCCCGTTTGTCTTGTACAGCCGAATGTTTTTGTTTTTTCACGTTTCCGTATAGATATGAACATTTGATTGAGTGACTGATAAACCGACGGACAGTGCTGAAATAAGGAACGTCGTTGCTGCCGCGGCCCTGACGAAGACCAGTTCCCACGTCGAAACACTGGCTCCAGCGAGATTCCTGGTTCGACTGTAGCAGTCATTTCCAGCCTCCATCTTCCCGTGATCTTCTTGCTTGGATGTTTATTGACAAACTGAATAACTGATCGACCGACCGATCCATTCAATGAGTGTTAGATAGACTGACTGACTCATAAATTGGCTGATTCCAGCGCTTTAATGAGGAAAGGTTCGAAGTAAGTTTGCAACTCGGAAAGGGGGAGTGCGTGTAGGGGGGGGGGGAGGGGAGGGGGGAGCGTCCTTAGACCTACATGTAAATCGAAGTACGTGAAAGGTTTTTTGCGTTGCGCCTCCACCGCAATGCGGTAGGCAGACGAGCCTAAAACCTTCGGTTTTTTATTTATTTATTTATTTATTTATTTATTTATTTATTATGACATACAGCAAGCCGTGAGGCCCAAGCAGGAGTGGAATACAAAAATATAGCAATGTTAAATTGCAACATCCAAATTCAAGCAAGACGAGCAGTAGGAAATAACTCGTAACAATACTAATATGATCTAAACAACGTGGTCACTTATAAGGTCAACAGAATTCAGAGTTTTAATTAGTGATTGTCTGAGGAAAGAAAGAATGCCGAAATAAGTTACTCGGCAAAGTACGGGGCAAGACAGAGGTGGCGGGAATGTCGGGTTTGTCTAGTTGTCGATAATGCTACGTACGATGAAGAATTTAATACAAGTTACTAGTTAATTAACAAGTATAAAAATTTCAAACGAAAAAAAAAATTGCGACGGGACTGAAGGGTTAGGATTAAATTCGGTTGCATTAGTGCTGAGACGGAAACGGTTCGACTGGACTGCGAAACCGCAAAACGCCGTAGCCGACGGACATTACAGCAACAATTTACTATATACAGCTGCCCAAGCAAGCAGTTCACGCCGTTTGCTGCCAACCTTACTGTAATATGCGTAACAGCTGCACGTGTACGTGTTTGGCGTTGTGCAATACTTGAACTGCAACCTGGCGAGACCAACAACGAAATAGAAGTTCACAGTTTCTGCGTCGTTCGTGGCTTCCCACCGTAATAAGAGTGACTCTTTTTCCTTTTTTCTCTTTGGCGTCGCATAATCGCAATACAACCAATACAATGTTCTCCTTAGTTTAAGTATAGCGAGAAATTGGGCTAGTTGGTGTTCGTTAGTATAGTTATATAGGCAACAACGTACTAAGTAAGCCTAGTTCTTTCGTCTATTTTTTTTATTTCTTTTAATAACGCGCTGACATCAAAGCACTACGCGAAGAAACAAGGCTTTGTCCCGTCAACTCGTGCTACCGTGTCATTTTTCATCGTGCAGTGCTTTTAGATAAGCGCTTTCTTAAAACAAATTATATACTCAGCTGTACTCGGCACATTACCAGACGTGTCTTTAAAGGGACACTAAAGGGAAAAATGACTTCTCCTGCATCAGTAAATTACCGTTCTACAACACCAAAACACCACTCTTACAACGATAAGACGTTTGGTAAGCCAGAAAAAGCGCAAGAACGAAATACGGGTGGCGACGTCTACTTAAGTTCCCGCACCTGGGGGCTGTGACGTCTTGGATTTTGATGGCATATTCTAGGGCCTACTAATGATACAGTGAAAGCTCGTTAATTCGAACTTCAATAATTCGAATTTATGGATAATTCGAACTGTACGATTTGGTCCGGCCAAGCTCCACAGAAGTCTATGTATAAAAAAGTCCGTTAATTCGGACGCGAGAAGGTTCCATCACGGATACTTCGAACTACGCTCGCCTGGCACACGGCCAGAGAAACGCGCCTACTGCCTACACACAAGGCTGTATTGCCTCCGAAAAGGAAAGAACGGCGAGAGAAGGCAAAATCGGAAAAAATCTAACCGATCGCGGGGTCAGCCAGAAGGCAGCGGCGGCTGCCGCCTCTCCGTTCTACGTAACCTCCGAGACTTCTTGCCCGTTGCGAATCTCGGAGGCTTCGCAAATCTTGTACAGCTGCTAATGTTGTGCGGAGATGGCATGGCAAGCTCCAAAACACAGCGAATCAAGTACGTCGCAGCCGCGCTTGCAATCAAGAACCAACGAATCAGGGCCTTCGCCACCTTCACATGTTCAGCGTCTTTGTCTCGGCAGTCTTCATCGGTTGTACACTTCTGTTTTCAGCTTAGGAGGTATCTGCCGTAGCGATTCTTTGTGATGGTGTTAAGCCTCGGCTAACGTTCGTTTCGGTGGACATCAGTGGTGTGGCAGAGTCGGACCCAGAGCTTCGACTTGAAGATGGCGTGTGCCGCGGGCACACGTCATCACTTTCTGACACGCCAATTTTCTGACATGCCCTACTGCTTCCAAATCGCAGTGTACTGTTGCCCTCCTTCACTTTCGTTAGTTCGAACTTTCGTTAATTCGAACTGAAGCGGCTTCCCCTTGCGGTTCAAATTAACGAGGTTTTACTGTATATAATGGTACAGATTGACTACATCGTGTTTTAAAGGAACCAAATATTAAACATGGCAAGGTTCGCGAACCTTTATTCAGCCAACGCGGCCCAAATGCGATTGATTGATTGATTGAAAACTTTATTGTTCCACCGAGCTGGGGTGCCCGCCTCTTAACCTACACGTAGGTAGGGGAGGAGGACGAAGCAGTCCCCGCGCGTTGAGGACGGTGAGTCTTCACGGCCTCAACGGCCAGGCGGATTGCTCGACGCTGGTCGTCTTCAGCCTCGCTCTGCGAAAACATACCTTCGCGTCCCTGACGTCACGCTGACGTACCGGAGCTTGGGTTTCGGCGCGAAATTCAAATAATCATACTTGGACCTTCATTTTCTCATCTAATAATTAAACTATTACTTTGAAATGACTGCCTGGAGTGTTCGCAAACAATGCTTTATTAGCCTAAACTGATTTGTTGTTTCGCTTTAGTGGCAGGATCCGCACATATATACCACCCATCTCCGAAACGGTATTAACGGTAGATTAACGGTATACAATGTCTTGAACAACGAAGAAAAAATTTACGTTTGAAATTTCTTTTCTTGCTTTGGAATAACTATCTAGCTATTAACCCTTCTCCATATCTGTCGCTTTCAACGTCAGGGCATACACGGCACCATCATCCTAATTCCCTGACACCGTATTTTGCGCGAACAGATTTATTCAAGTTTTCATTTTTCCCTCGCACGGTAACCGACTGGAATGATTCCTTATTACCTTTCGCCACACTTTGATGTTGTTTTTTAAACGTTGTTATTATTGTTTATTGTTTTGTTGTCATTTGACCCACCCTGCTTGGACCTGTACAAGGTTTGCAGTATTGAATAAAGAAAGAAAGAAAGAAACCCCCGTACGGTGGTCACATACATAAGGTGCGCGTTCCACGCAACGCGCGGTGTGACCGTTATTGACCACGTATACCACCGTCGACGGGACACCGCGAGATTTTTTCCCATAGCCAGCAGCTGCTGCCGCTAACGACACGCTCCCGTCACGTGATCGTCGTCACGCATGCACGGTTGCGCTCGCCGCGCCAACGCGCGCTTAACAACAACGCGGCCGTTGCATCAGCGCGCGGACCGGCGCGGCTTCCCGAGGTGCGGCACAGTGAAAGCGATGCGCGCGCCATTAATTATTAATGCCGCACAAGTGAGGCAGGCGCCCGCGGGCGATCGCGTCAGGCGCGACCGCGGCGCAGCCAGAGCGCGCTACCGGCGGACGCGTTCGTTGCGACGCAATGTGACGCAATCGTCGTCCGTCGCGCGGCGGCGGCTCGGACCACAAAGCGCGCCCGTTCACCGCGGCCGCGCAGCGAGGCGTGCTGCGAGGGAAATGAGCGGCCCCCGAAGCAAACCGGGTCGTCGCGTTTTGTCGCAGTAATGTGAGGGCACACGCCGTCGTAAACATAAGGCGGAAGGTATAGCCTATACAGGTGGATTTTGAAGTAGGCCCGATTGTGAGACCAAGATAAGAGAAAGAGCGGGCAAGACTTCAGCGGCAGGAAATGTAAAGTAGCTTTGACATTTTTTTTTCGGACGTCTGCATCTCTTGTGTCATCAGCAGCAGCCTATTTTATGTTCACTGCAGGACGAAGGCCTGTTCACGCCCACTTAGAACCGTTTCGCGCCAGCCGACTCCGTGCACTACGTGGCCGCGATTTTCCCGATCTCAACATCACCCCGTTAAATCTTTTGCCGCCCCAGACTGCATTGTCTCGTGCATGTAGTACGCTTGTTCCGCTGCTCCTGGACAACATAGGACTTATAGTTTCTACGCTTGCGCGCCTCATAATCTCAATTTTACACGCGCTTATCAGCTGCGGCCACGTTCACTCTGCAATCCACAAAGTCGCCTTCCTGCCTCTTAAAGAATGTCCGGCAATTCGATTGTTGCGCGCTTTCAATCAATTCAATCGGACACGTTCTAGAGCACACCTTGCGCCCGCTACTGGGGCGAGTGTCGCCAACGTCCCTCGTAATAACACAGCGAAGGATGAAAGCGAACGCGGAGCGAAACGCGAGGTGAAAGGCGGCAATAGCGAACAGACCGCGAGGAGGAAAACGGAGGAGGGCGGTACGTCGTGAATACTTTGTTATGCGCAAAAAGACAGACACAAGAAAGACGACAGGACAAGGCGCTAAATAAAGTATTCATGGATTCGCACCAACTAGCCCGCGAACGCACTGTGCGGTACGTCGTAAGCGTGAGAAAAAAAATGGCTGTGGCTTAGGTAAGGTTAAGCCCAGGATGCGAAGCATACTAGCCTTTATTTTAGTTGTTGAACCACTGTTTAGCCTGGTGAACTGCTGTTGCTTGGCTATATTTGGTTCGGCTAGACGAAGAAACAACTCATGCATTACTTCTTCGCCTTCAAGAGTGGAACGCGACAGCGTTCCTGTCGACCCGCCAAGGGGTGTAAGACAATGGGCTACAGGGCAGCGACTACGCGCCCCGCATTGGACGCGGTGAGCGTCGAGCAAAGCAGCGTTCGGCGCGGCAACGAAATGTGCGCCTGAGCAAGAGACGCACGCCTTAGAAACAGCTCGTTTCTAAGGCAACACCGCATTCACTAGATGCGCTTTTGTACCGCTTTGAAGCATCGTACTCGTGGCTCAGTGGTAGCGTCTCCGTCCCACACTCCGGAGACCCTGGTTCGATTGCCACCCAGCCCGTCTTGCAAGAGTTGAGCCAAAGCCACTTCTCCTCTGTCGTGACGTCACGGTGTCACGTGATTTCATGGCGACACCGCCGCGCCTGAGGAGCTGGGTTGAGCTCTCGTAATATGCTTCGCATAAAAAAAGCGTAGTGCCGCGCTTTGCGGCGACGATGCTACAGGGAGATGACTACAGCGATGGCCACACGCTACGAGTTGGCGCCAGAGTAGCGCGCCTCGTCCGTATGAAAACAAAGCGCTGCATGAGCGGAGGTCTGTCTGCGGCGGCCGCATCTCGCGATCTCCCGATGAGCGAGGCAGTCGCGCCACACATCGCTCCGTTTGCAACGCGCCGCACGAGACTCATTGTTTACGCCAGCCAATAAAATAATAATAATATTTGGGGTTTTACGTGCCAAAACCACTTTCTGATTATGAGGCACGCCGTAGTGGAGGACTCCGGAAATTTCGGCCACCTGGGGTTCTTTAACGTGCACCTAAATCTAAGTACACGGGTGTTTTCGCATTTCGCCCCCATCGAAATGCGGCCGCCGTGGCCGGGATTCGATCCCGCGACCTCGTGCTCAGCAGCCCAACACCATAGCCACTGAGCAACCACGGCGGGTGCCAGCCAATATGCCGAGAAATTAAAACGCGGTTACGGCTGCGCAACTGCCAATAACTGCAAGTGCCAACAACGACGGACGGTGCGACAAGAAATATGCAGTGTACCCTGCGCACGCTTAATTCCGATGAGGTGGACACAAAGCTAACAGGCCACCAAACATGGGTGCTTGAGGTTCCGAGTAATGCCAATCGCTGCTGCTTTTGGTTTGCGATGGTCTGCCAACAGCGGCGGTTCGCTCACAAATTAAGTTGACATAGCCGGCTGATATCGCCCGTTATATCAGCGCTGTGTACAGATGCTTCTGTAGTAGTTGACCCCACCACTGTGCATGAATTAAGGCTCAGTAAATGAAAAGGAAAAAAAAACTGTCACCCATCCGAGAGTATAGCAAGGAGTTCCGGAAAACCCATGCGAGTTTCTCAGAAAAGAAAGCGCCGCAGTTGCAGAAAAAAAAAAAATGCGTCGTGGTCCGGGGACTAAAACCGGAGGCGCCTGTCACATTCAGTGTGCCTGTGCTTTGAGTTGTCGACAAATTTGACTTCGCCTCGCTAGGCTCCATGGCTAGGCCAGAGGGCATGGCCATTGCACGGGGAAGGCGTTGGTGTCGGGTTCGTTCCCCGAACCAAGACGAACGTTTCAATTGCGTATAGCTTTCTCTCTGATAAACCCGTATGAATATATCGTATGGGTTTCCTTTGTATATAGCTCCGCGTTATGTACAGTCGGGTGGACGACAGTACTTATTTCATTTCACGAAAATTTCACATTGCGGAGTTGCACGGAACTAAGTTGCCGAGCTTCCGCAACTAGCACGCGTGGTATGTGTTTCTCTTCTACGTCCAGCGTCTTATACGGTGTCCCAACGACAACTCTCTCCCGTCGAGACAGGAGAGAGAATAAACGGACACAAACCCTCGTTTCGCCATGAAGCCGCTCGGAACGGGGACGCCCCCCCACCCGTGTGCCACAAGAATCGGCGGGGCGTCACGCCGAAACGATGTCAGTCGGCACCGAAATTAGGTCCGACAGATATATCCGAGCGCCGGCGAATTCGAACGTCGCACCATCACCTCCCCCGCTCTACATATAGGGACGCCTCGTCGCGACGGGACCGCCTGCGATAAGGCCAGCCAGCGAACCGCGAAAAGGTCGCCGCGATGTAATCAACGCCGCAAGGCGTGCGCACCACGCTTATCTAAGCGCGCGCGCGCGCTGTGTAGTGTACGTACTCGTCACAAGCCTGTGTATACCACACCCGCCGTATGCGACGCTCTTTTTTTTTTTTTCTCCAACTGGCCGCGGAACGTATCGATCGACCACTTTCCGGTCGCCGAGAGGCAGGCACGCGCGTACAATAAACACGCGCCATGGCTGAAAGACCCGTATGCTATTAAGAGCGAGTCTCGGCTCGCCTCCCCATCTGCTTATTTTCACGCCTATACTACACACAGGCCGAACGCGCGGGGCGCCGAATAGACTGGGGCCGCCACAGGCGTCGGCGAGGGTGCCGCTTCCGCAAGGCCTCCCATACGTTGACAGCACGGCGCGCGTGAACGCCAACTCGCCCAGTTCGGCGCAGCGCCGACTGGGATATATAGACATTGGAAAAGGCTTCAACGAGCTGTGGCTGGTCAAGAACCGGGTCGGAATAAACGCACTGATTGATTGATTGATTGATAGATAGATAGATAGATAGATAGATAGATAGATAGATAGATAGATAGATAGATAGATAGATAGATAGATAGATAGATAGATAGATAGATAGATAGATAGATAGATTGGCTTTAACTCTGTCAGTAACACATGGTGGGCTACAGGAAAGACGCCGCGAAGTGAAACGCTACGGGCTAAGTTAGGCCGGCGCGCATTTTTTATACGGCAACGCCGCATCTGAGTGCGGCCGCCGCGATAGGAAGTCGAACCCGCAACCTATAGCGGTAGAACGCAACACCGGCTGGCGCTGTGACGGAGAGCGACCCGTTTAATGAGAGCAACCGCCGCTTCGTAGCTAAAGCAGTCCACAAAGTGCCGATCCCTCGAGCGAAATACGAAAGAACCCCCAAACTCCTTACAAAGGGCCGCGTAAGTACATATACTGGGTCAACACACAATTCCCGCATAGAAGTTCAATGAAAGTTGATGTTCAACGAGAACGCTACGTTTTTTTTTTTTCTTTATCTTTCATATGAACTAGTCGAATTCGAAGCGACGCTTACCCATAATCAAGTAACATTACGAGTAATTATGGCAACACTTACATTTTATCCCGCTACTCGGCTGTTGTCTGGGTGACACATAGACTATCAGACACTTTCCGGGACTTTTAGCTATGGCACCCAAAACAATTTGTATAAATTGTCTTGAATGAATGAATGAATGAATGAATGAATGAATGAATGAATGAATGAATGAATGAATGAATGAATGAATGAAAATACGTCGCTATACCGATGGCGTGCTCGGGTAGGCACAGCCCTGTCATTCATTCTCAGCGTGACAGGCTTTTTGAACGCGGCGCAAACGTTGGCATAGGTCTCTCCTACAATGTGGCTTTCTCCACAACATCGTAAAAGTTGCTACATGACACATGGCTTCTTTGCAAGTTTCTTCGTCTATGATATATAAGTAATGCTTCAAATATGTTTACGGTGCATCCACAACGAGCTGTTGGCCGCTAAATGGTTTCGAACTTGTCAAGCGGTCGGTATACAGATAGCTTCCCTTCTTTTCTTTCCACTATATATCTGCATTGTGTATACAGTTAGAAAATACCATAAGACTGATCCGCCCGAGGCAGGCGCGAGCTGTCACGTGTCCTTTACGTTCTTGTATTACAGAAAGTATAGAATAAATATAGAATGCATATGCACCTATAAGTTGGCGCAAAACGGGGGCAAGTTGTGCTTGCATTTCCCGCAGATATGTTAACCTGGACAAAATCGCGCAGAGAGTACTTGGGCAACAATAAAAGAAGGCTGTGCAAGAAAGAGAGCTTGCAGGAAGCCACCGAGAGCGTTTAAATGGCATTTCGCTCGCATTATCCACGGAGTATACGCGTCGGTCTTGACGTCACTGCTGCGCTATCGCTGGCATTCTGTGGCTTCGGTCGCGGAAGGCGTCTTATGCTAAGCACTCTGCCAGCAATGTAGAAACATTGCATACGCTTCTTTTTCCTTTTCTTTTTCGAAAGCAATAGATACGTAGATCGGAACTCTGGTCTTCGGCTATCTATGCGCGGAGGTATGTGCTCTGCGGAGCAGCCGTCGTATTCAAAGCGACGGAGCAGAGAAAAGGGAGCAGGGCCGCTATTTTGTAGCGATGCCTTATGCCTTATTCTATGCTATTCTTATCATCTACCACACACGGCCGCCTGATCGAGTTGATAATGTGGGAAGACCGTCGCTCTGACCAGTGGCCAAGCGCGAAAAGACGTAAAAAGCATAGAATCGGAAAAGGTATCGCTACAAAATTCCGGCCCAGGAGAGTGGTGCCACGTAGAGAGTCGCATGACACGAGGTACGCCGGCGGCTCTTGGGGCGGACAGATTGCATCGCGCAATGCTCTCCGCCACACCGCGCTAAAGCCCACTGCACTCGAGCAAGCGCGTGTTGATAGTCCAGTGCCGTCGCTGCGCCTTTGTTTCGATCGATCATATCGGTGGCCATGCATGTAAGGCATACAGACAGCAGCGTGTACGCTTCCACCGCACATGCACTGACTCCAGTATAGACAGAAGCAGTAGATCATAAGGTCATAACTCACACGTGAGCACGGGGCAGAAGTTATGTGGGTGTAGACAGGTAAACACCCTACGATGGCACCCGATAATGACATCACGTTACAGTTGCTCGAGTGGAACACGAGAACGTGTACGCTGCTTTCGTTCTTTCTTTCGTTTCTTCCTTTTCTTTATTATTATTGTTCTCGAAGCTTTCACCCGCGAAGCATCTGCCGGTCTGGAGAACCGAACGACGACGGCAGAGGTTGTAATTTGCAACGCGCAGCCGTAAGCGTCCGCATCACTGTGTACGGCGCAATACATTCGAGTTCACTATAGCCGAGGCCAAGCGCGCTTCGCCGAGCGTCGGCGCCTCTCGAGACCGAATTCCCGCCCTCACCTGCATGGGTGCACAGACGGGGCGTGATCGCCGGCTGTAGAACGATAGACGGAGCGAACGTACGCCGATACCATCGCAATGGTGTTTTGCGGCCGATACCGATCGACGGCGCTCCGACCGATCGCCGGGATGGCCGGTACAGCCGATCGTTGGCCGTCTGATTAACGGGCAACGTCAACACCACGAGGTAAAGAGTTGTTGGGAGCGCCCCTAGATCGACCATTAACAACGGCCGACACGGGTCCCCGACCGATTGAGTCATCAAACGAGTGCGGTGGATAGCCTGGTTAAATTCCCTACTGCTCCAATAATTTTTGCTCAAATCGGACCGACCCGAATGTGCACTCGAGCAGTCATCGTGAAAAAAAAAAAAAATTCGGGCACAGTTGAGATGTCAAATAGTGGAGAGTACCCGGGAATTTTAACAGTACCCGGGAATTTTAACAATGCTTATGCGCGCTGACACTCGCCCCTCAGAAAAATGAACGACCCGTATAGAGAAAAATTTTTAGCAGTGGCGCCCCATATTGGCCATCGCTGCAGCGACTATCGACGCGTAGCTTCTAGGACGGCTCTGAGTACGCCTCCCCCCTCCCCTTCCTATTCCCCATTATAGGCCTTCGCGCCATCCCTTAATAAATACATTTTGTCATCATCATCGTCTCGTTACCAGACACGTGATTACCGTAATTCGAAGACGCCTGAACGCTGGCCAATAGCGAGACGCTCTTACCTAAAACGTTTGCGAATACGGGCTCAGGGTCTTGCGGCAAAGCTGGAAAACGTGCCCAGAGATGAAATCTACGGTTCATAAGGTATATAGTAACGTACCGAAACAACAGAGAACTCCTGAAGTACCTTTGGCCTCCTGGTGTTCTTTGTAGCATGCGCCCAAAGCTCGATCGTTTTCGCGTTCCGCCCCCCCCCCCCCCAAAAAAAAAAGGAAAGCTGTGGAAACCGATGACGTCACGAGGGCCTGGTGCGAAATTGCGAAGGTGGCGGCGCCACCGGCCACCTTCTCGAGCCCTTCCTGACTTACCAGGGCTCACGCCAACATTGACTTATTCGATATTCTGGCAGCGAAATATACCGAGTTTTTAGCCAACCCGTCTTGCCCCTCGGCGGGGAGAGCGTTTTCACTGTTGAGTAAAAATGCGCGCAGTCAGCTCCTCGGCGCGGCGCGTCCGATGAACCGGAGAGAACTCCGCGGACGCCTTCTTGTCGGCGACGAGCCGGAGGATATGATACGCTTGCGCGAGTACACAATGGCTGGGCTAGGAACGAACGATGAAGCGGAGAGTGGCTACCGTTCCGGAACGCATCGTCGGCACGCGTGTACGTACAAGCGCTTACAAGCCTTATAAAAGGCAGCACGGACGCGAGTATTGCGCGCAAAGACGAAGATTGGCCGTTGCCACCGCGATCGTCGTTCTTGGGGGAGCGAGCCAGCCAGGCGGATCGACGGCAGACGCGTTCTTTTTCTGCATTCAGCAAAACTCTCAATTTCTTTGCGCATACCTTCCTTCCTTTTTTTTTACAGTTTTTCGTATAGTTCATAGCTTATGCGAAGCCTCGCTGTGCGGCCAGCCTCTAGTATGTATACCGTGAAATCGTGCACGTAATATGACGGTTCTCTCTCTTTCTATCCCCTCCCAGATTTTTTTGTATTTGTTATATTACGTCACAGCTTTAACTATTTCATTACCGCGCCTAAATAAGCTGATCAATTTGATAGAAAGTTCTTTTAATGCGGTAATAAACATTTCCGCTGGAGTTCTACTAGCAACGTCGTACGCCGCCTGAAATGACCGCTGAACTTTAACTATTTGTCAGATTTGACCGTACTTGGCGGACTGGGGAGTCTGGAAAAATAAAACTTCTACAGCATGCTATCATCGCGAAGCTACAGCCTCCAGTGTTCCTAGCACTTCCTCAACAAAACGACGCCAAATTTGCGCTTTGGTGTACTTGGCAAAATATCTTTTTTTTTTTTAATGACAACAGCAGTCAAGACACAGAAGCTTCGCTCGGGTTGTCTGACTTGGCTATCCGAAATCTATAGTCTGTTTTAACCGTGGCTTAAACAACGGTAGATGGTCGGGAGCACTGGTTATTTTGATAATCGTTCTCGCCTAATATCAAGTGTAACTTTATTTCTGCTACCATGAGTTGCATTTAACCATCAGCGCGTTTCGACGGCATATGTACAAATTACGAGTATTACGAGCAATCCTTCTAGTCGTGAGGTGTTTTCACTCATACAAGAGCACGCGGTCGATTTAAGATCGACCTTCATCCGAAGCTTGACTTGAAATGTAATCTTGCACATTTTGAACACCACCTGTGCGAGTGCCCTTATTCGTTACTGTGCACTGTTCTACAACATTCCACATTACCGTACAGCACTGTACAGGAACTGAATAAAGCACGTGGAGGCTCCATGCATCGGCAGTTGAACGCACGCTAGACCACCTTGCTAGCACAGAAAAGCTGACCGAATGTAACAATCACGTATGATGAGGCTCCTGCATACTGAGTGATCCGATAACCATTGCTTCGCGAGCCCAAGAAATGTTGTAAAAGACAAACCAGGTGTCTGCTGCAATGAGTAAAACCAAAAAAATCCCTCGTTTATATATATATAGCAATTTTTTTCCGCTCATCCATTGTTTTTTTCTCTTTTCTCCTCCGCCATTATAATCGCTTTTCATTTGTTTTCTGCTTTAATTTCCTTGCGCAGGTAAACAAGATATAGCAATAGCAATAACAGAAGTGGCACCGTCGCAGAGACTGTTCGTTGCGGAGGATCCCTCTGGCGAGGGAGAAGACAAACAACGTCGCTTCCACAGTGCGTCGCGCAACGTTGCATCACGTGACGAGCAGACGAATCCGGTTACTTGCGTGCAGACGAGATACTTCTGCGTCTCGCCGTGTCTCGATATCGCCGTCGATTTGGCGCCCGCCTCATGCAAGCGACACCGCACATCTCGGAGCGGTTCAATGCCGCTTTCTGCTCCGCGGTCTGCAGGGACGGGACTGGTTAGATTTTATTTCTCGCAAATACACGCGCAAGTCGACTGCTGCGAGCCCTGCCGCAGGCGCCGTGCTGACAACGCTACGTCTCTCCGAGATATCGGTCGGTTCGGCGTACCGGTTATATGCATGCAATGCGTACGAGACTCGCGCGGATCTGACGCGCGATACAGAGCGAATCTCGAAAACGGCGAGAGAAAAAAAAAAAGATGAGACACGAGCAGAAGATGCAAGCGCCAATCGTCGTTGCTTGTCTCTTCTCTAATCTACGGCTTGCGCCTACTTCGAAGACGCGTTTTTCGCACCAATTAGTCATGCCTGCAAACCGTTTTCAGGGCACACAGGCGCCCGTGACGTAAGTAGTCCTTATACGAGGTCTGCGGTTAGTATAGATGGACTTGTCTGATGTTACTGCTGGTGGCTTCACACGAGCTTGTAAATCTATTTATTACGCGTTATCATTCTAAATTTTCGAGCTCTCATAGTTTTTTAAATAGAGCGTGGCAATTATTGTCTACGGACGTGCGTAATCATTTCGAATTGCCGCGTTTTCAAAGCAATACCTCATCGAAAAAAAAGAAGATGAATTTTCAAAGTCACGAAGCCGTTTGAAGCCAGAAGATGGAAGTTTAGGCAATCCCCGGACTGCCCGCCATCGTTCGCACACTGGCTGAACCGCCATGCTCGCAGCTTCCGCAGACGCTATAGTTCACTAGGTCGCGCATCCTACATCGTCCCTCCAGCCCGCATATCTCATCGCACTCGTCATCCACTTCAAGTTTCCCGACCTCGTGCCCGAACTACCACTTTTGCCGCGTCATTTTTCTCCCGTACTGCAGCATCCTGGAACGACCTACCCAACGACATCGCAGCCATCACGTGCTCATCCAACTTTAATATATGGGGTTTTACGTGCCAAAACCACTTTCTGATTATGAGGCACGCCGTAGTGGGGGACTCCGGAAATTTTGACTACCTGGGGTTCTTTAACGTGCACCTAAATCTAAGTACACGGGACTCATCCAACTTTGCCAATAATGCTACCAGTCATGTTTCGTTGTGTTAACACTCGCTCACCAAAATATATGTACCCACCCCTTATGTAATACCCCTCGTGGGTCTTTAAGGTAATAAAATGAAATGAAATGATAACAGCGCCAGAGGTACACCTCTCGCCGAAAGCTCTATGCACGCCGGACAGCCGCACAAGATGGCGGCGGGCGAATTGCAAGAATACGATATCCATGAGGCTGGGAGAATAAAGCGCCTGACAGGCTCGCTGTCGGCGGCTTCCTGCGTGCATCTCTTCCGCGCGGCCTACACTGTTGCTCCATTAGCACACTCTGCCGAATTATGCCCAGCGAATACTTATCGGGGAAATGCAAATTCCGAAGTACACGCGCATTCCATTACAGAACATTCTAATACAGAAGACTGTCAAGGATACATGTTGCATAAAAGGAAAACGAGTAACAGCGCAAGACACGGGACGCATGAGAGAAACGGACGAAGTGCTGCTTCTCCTTTTCATATATACCGTGGACCTTGCGTCGTTCCTCGTCTCTTCTATGCAACACGTATACACACAACCGGTCGAGATCAGCACTTTATTGGCGGATCAGCGCCGCGCCTGCTGACCGCGGCTCCAATATCCGCGTGCGCAGTGCAGCAGTTTTTGCCGCCGTGTAAGCGCGGTTTCCTCGGGAGCGCATTCGGCACGCCCGCGCGTGCTGCTCGCGTTAATTGTGGCCGTGGCAGCGCCAACGCGATGCCAAACACGCGAATTCTCCGAGGCCCAAGCAGATTCTGCCGGCAGTGCACAACTGCGCCCTGTATGGCCGTTCCGACACACTCAGCATGTCCCTTCTGCGGCGCCTGTATAGGCTTTAAAGGGACTTAAGAAACTACGTTCTTCCGTCCTCCCAGTTTGCGTACATTATAATTGCGCGCCAAGGCGGACAGTTGCCGTCGGCCGCTGTCTCTCTCTTAAAGCTCCTTCGCAGAGCACCCCACCCCAATGACAAGAGAGAGCTCTTTCGTTGCACTTAAGCGGGTGCGCTGACACGCAATCTAAGCGCGAGTTTTACCTCCTGCACCTCTATAGTTATAAGTTTTCCATCTTTCTCTCCTGTCCTGGAGGCCACGTGCCAATTAACGATGAAAGTGTTCGCTTATACCGAGCCGTAGAATACGCAACGTTCTTCTCGTTGTCCATATATGTGTGTGTGCGTGCGTGTGTGTGTTCAGTACAACATGCGTGCAATGGCTAGAATTTCCCGCCACTGCCTTCCACGGAGCGGTTTAGCGAAATTATTTATACCGTAGGTAGACAGTCCCATCCACCCATCTTATAAATTTTACAGCGTGGAATCTGTTCCAACATAAACAGCAACATTTATAAAATAATAATAATAATAATAATAATAATAATAATAATAATAATAATAATAATAATAATAATAATAATAATAATAATAGTAATAATAATAATCTGATCGTGAAGTTCCGGAAAATTCAGGTAATCTTCTAGGTGCCCCGATCCTGAGTTTATCCCCTTCAGGATTATCCACGGCTGGCTCTTAGGTACATAGCCAGGCATAACAGCTTAATTTTTTATATGTTCGCTACCAAATCACCCCCGCGAAATTTCGCACGGTGGGGCGACGTTCACGAAAAGGACAATCTCATTCTTCGTCCATCCATCCGAGACTATGCGTAGCTACGCGAACCTCCAAATCGCGTCTCTTTCGCTGCGCCCGAACTCGAGAAATGTGCGAGTTCCATCGATGACGCACAAAAGCAACTCGCGTTCCAAAGGCATGCTGCAGCACAATCGAACGACAAACGGCATCAGTTAGCCATATATATATATCCGTCCGGCGTCCGCCTATATTCAAAGCACGAGAGCGACGCGTCGGCGCCGCAGTTTATATATACCGTGCAGCCTGCAGGGCCGAAGTCCTGTCTGCCCGTGATACACATTCCCACGCGTTCGGTGCGAAAGGTAATACGCATGCACACTGGCGGAAATCTCTGACGCTTACACAGGGAGCTATTACACGTTCACTGAAGCATGCAGCCACGCCGTATACATATGGCTCATCTTTCCCTTCGTACTCTTCTTTTTTTTTTTTTTTTTGCGACGCTACGCTCCATATGGCGGCGGGAATGCGAAAACGCTCCTGTAATGATCGACGTTATAAATCTCTAGCTGGTCCAAAGAATCCGGAGCCTTCCGCTATATGGGGTCACTCACGGCAACACATCGATCGATCGATCAATTAATAAAGTGGAAATCAGACATCCACCCGTTCGTAGCAATTGCTACAAAGGAAATCCATACGGGTTCCTTCCAGTCGAATTTGTCAACAACTCGTCTTCACTCGTCGAGACCTCCACGGAGGACTGCATACTGAGATATAACACAGCTACCCTACCTACTGCCCGCTTCTCGTGCAGAAGTGCACTTTAGCGTCAAGTATACTGCCGCGGAACTGTGTCGAGCACGCGTTCGAGAGACAGAGCTTACATACAGCATCTCCGATGAATACCGCTCAACGCTACAAGTAAGACGCATACACCTGCCTCGGTAAAGGATTCGCATAGCTGGGAAAAAATAATCTCTCCTAGTCAAGGTGATATTTACCAAGGATGACCCCGCGACCGGGGCCTTCGCTTTAACAATCGAGATTATGACCATTAGAGCCGAGGTTACGACGGACGGTAACGCGTAGTCATATTTAATCGCCAGTACAAAACTAGCCGGCAGGTCTTTCCACTGTGAAGTCAACCTCCATTTCACGAATTTCCGCACAGCCCATTTGCGCTGCGAAGAGGTGTAGCAAGAAGAGGCATATGCACTATCCGGAAGAAACGAACGTCCTCGGGAGCCCGCTCGAGAAAATGGGTCGGTCACACCGACTCCGAAAAAAAACTTGCACATACGGGGCGCGTCACCCAACCAGGAACGACAGCGAGAAGGGCCCTTCAGCATACACATGCTGTCCGCCGATAATACCCACGTTCGCCGCGCCGGCAGATGGGAGGATAAGCCGAGGGGATTAGCGAAAGGGGATTGGACGAAAGCCCGTCTTCCTTTCCCCTGGAACGCCCCACCGTCGGTTCTCGTTCGAGGCTGGCTTCAACGCACAACTTGCGCTGCACTACGTGGAGTTGGTGCAGGACAGTGCGGCCTACACCGGGAGGCGTTGCGGAAGGGCGACGTCGCTATCCGGGAACCTCGTGAAACCGGAGTTTCCCGCCCCGACATATCGAGGCATCGGGGCGAACGCACTTGTAAATCACCTCGGTACGCGCACACTATACCAGGGCCACCGACACGCGGCGTGTACCGGTCAGCGCGGCGTGCCCGGTCCCAGATAAGACCGCGCGAGCGAACGCCCCGCGATCGTTAAAAAATAAAGAAAAGAAAGAAAAACCACTAGAGGACGGCTTGCAGAATAGCCGCCAAACTTCGGAGCTCGCTTCCCTGCTGATCACCACTTATCCGGATTTTTTTTTTTTTTGATAGTTTCCTCCAGATCTCCGAGAGAAGACAGGTCTAGGAAGAACAGGCGTCTCCACAGTCCATATATACTGCGAGCATCGAAAAATATTTTTTTGCTCGTTTCTTTTGGCGCGATTGTTGTCTCCTGTCTGGCGAGCTCTGGAGTTTCTTGAGAGTGCTTCGGGGCCGGGCGCGCGTTGCCAGACCCCCAAGTCCCCGTTTCGTTGGACGGGTGCATCGAACGGCCTTGTCAAGTTTTGTGACGCGACCTTCTTCTCCGTCCTCTCCTCCGCCGTGCTCGAGTTTTTTCTGACGGCCGAAAATGAGGAGCCGTGCCTGCCTGCCTGGCCGCTTCTGTCAGGGTCCTCCACCTTCTGGGACACGCAGCCCGCGCGTCTCTGGGAGGGAGGCGAATAAACCAGCGCCCGTGGCCCCCTTTTCTGTCTCGTTGCAGCCGGCCATACACTGCCGCGTGCTTTTTCTCTGCGACATGTCGCACGTGTGCTGTGGAACCCGCGTTGAGTACGAATTGAAGAAGTGTTTCGTGGTATCTGTAGTGAACGCCGCGGTTGTAGGTGGCCCTGGTACGTACAGTCGCGGACAGAATAAAATGGACCACGGGATCTCCGAAAACGTTAAATTCCCGAGCAGCCTGTAGCAGTAACCAGTAAAACTGCCCACGACAACGTTGTTAGCATTTTCTAGTCGAGGTCCAAAATGCAAATACCAGATTGCGTTGTGAGGTTGCGGAGATATTCAGCTTTTTCTTAGATTTCGCGGTCCATAATATTCTGTCCGCGACTGTACGTTCAGTGCCTTCTGTGAGCGTTGCGACGGCATGACTATGCTTTAGTCGCGCAGCAAACCCCGACAAGAACGGACAAAGGACAAGCAATCCTGCTCGTGCCAGACTGACTGCTCTCAATTCGCAGGGTTTTCTTTTCTCAATTTTGCGAGTTTCGCATCTTTCATTGAAACTTTAGGCCCCCTGAAGTTTTCTTTCCTCGGGAGCCGCCCAGACATTACCGGTATCCCCACAGTCCGTACGTGCCACAGTTCCTGACGTTGTCATTCATCGTGATATTCTTCTGCGCTCCCCGTTGTTTTTGACGTGACGCTATCTAATGAACCTGAAGGAGGTGATGCGAAATAAGGAAGGCGCGATACAAACAGAAATTATATATATATATATATATATATATATATATATATATATATATATATATATATATATATATATATATATATATATATATATATATATGTTGATAGCGCTAGCGCACCCCGAATACGGACGCTTTTCGTTTTTCTGCCAACTTTAAGGAGTATTTAAATATGCAAAATCCATTTACTGCATACAAGGACGTTCGTCTTCTGCAGTGTCCGGACGGCGCACTCGACAGACGACCACTTCGACGCGTTCACTTCTGCAAGTCGAGATTGAACGAGCTCATGGGGGGGGGGAGGGGGGGAGGGGGGGGGTATTCTGCTGCCCATTGCGGCCCTTGCTGATTGGCCGGGGCTGCTCGCATCCTCCTCGCTCGTACAGCTGCATCCAATCAGCAGCGGCCGAAATGGTCAGTCCACTAGGTGGAATCTTACAGAGTTCCCCCCCTCCCCCAGTACAGAAGGCCACCGACCATAGTCTTCGGTATTCACCGCGCGTGTAGTGTCCGCGTCGGCGCAGACATTCCCTAGTGCCGCGTATGCACAGTATAAGCACCCCGTTCTCACCACGTATACGTGAGCCGAGACACACTTTTCCTGCATCGTAAAAAGGGAATTCGTGGCAAGGAGACGACGATCCAGAGCTAAAATTGGAACGCAATAGATTAGAAAAAGAACGTAATGAAAGATAGGAGGAACACATCGCTGAACGTTGTCGAGCTTGCACGTGTAGCGCGGTATTTTTGTGCGCATACATCGCGCCGCCTTCTGCTCCACTTCTCGGCAGACGAACGAACCGCACGAGTCCAGATGCCAGAAACAACGTCTCCTCCGCCCGCCCGTATCTGGTGACCCTTAGATTGCCCTCGAGGAAGGTTATTGTGCAGATTGCCAGATGCGCGTAGACGCTAGCGCGGGCATACAAGTGCCAGAAGCCTGCACAGTGCGCATCGCTAACTTTCTACGGAGACTTACTTGTTCTCTTTTCTTTTTTCTTTCTCGTGACGGCATGCAGTTCGTGGACGGTACACGACGCGAGAAAGTCAACTTCTCTACCTCCACCTCCTTCCTTCTTCATCCGCCCCTCTTTATTTTATTTCTAGCCGTCAACGTCCTCATCACCGTGATGCCAATGCACTGCACCCAAGCGACGAGCGAGTGAAACGGTGCCTACTGGAACAGTTGCTGCGCGAAGGTTGCAAGGCTGCATGCTGGCCAGCGGGAAAGCTGCGATGCAAAATGGCTCGGACGACGCTAACGTGAACACGCGAGAAAAAAAAAAAAATTAGCGACGACACGGCGCCCCTGGAGGACCGACTAAGAGTAAGACTAAACCGGGTTCAGCCTGGCATTCTTTCAAAACCCCACTTTTCTATTCGTCCAGGGGAGAAAACGCTCATCACTGATCGAGAGAATTACGAAGCCCAACTATATTTACCGATTGCGCACAGAAAACAGCTACCGGTGTATACGTCAGTTATAGACGCGTCGCCAATTTCGAAGTATTTATTTTCTCGTGTTCGGCCCGTTCCGAAGCAGAAAAATTCCACGAGATCTGTCAGGTCCTTTAGAATGCACTGCTTAGTCCTTCTTCGCCACTAAATGAAACTACAGATCCGAGTTGACGCTGCCGACATCCACGGCGAGACAGTCGAGCTGGTGCCGCGGAATTTCAGTGTCGTCGCCACCCGTAATTAGATTCGACATCTCTTCCGAGCTACCGACCTTGCTATACGGAGTGTTTCAGCGAACACTTCCAAAAAAAGTTTTTTGAGCTTGCCTGTGGCAAATAGCACGATTTTAGTAGATGAGCTGGTCTACTCGAAGAGCCGGACATTGCGTGCACCAAAAATTGGAATGCCAAGTCGAGTAATTAACAAAAATCCGCAAATATAATTTTTAACTGATTAACATATGACACATATTGCAATTTAACAAAATTATAGCCGGTGAGGCCGGAAAGGATATCCACTTGAAAAGAATTGTGTGGATGACACCATCTACGAGATATGCGCCGTCAAACTAGCAGTAAAAAATGCATTGTCGTTCCGCAAATTTTCTCAACAAAACGTCGTTTTCTGCATTGAAGCACAAGAGTAAATGAAACACCCACGCATCACTCCGCAAAGTTGGATGGAAATTAAAATCTCGAAACTGGTGTCATCCTGAGAATTCGTTCCAAGTGGATCCATCGCCTTGCGGACTCCCCCGGTTAGAACTTATAAATTGCAATATGCGGCGCAACGTAATTAGTCAAACAGTTAACAAGTGAATTTTTGTTAATTAGTCAGGTATATGCATTTCAATTTTTTGTGCGAGTAATACCCGCCTCTTCGAGTAGACCAGCTCACGGACTGGAATTAATTGGCCGATATGCCACGGGCAATTCCTAAACGTTTTTGAAAATGTTCGCTGAAACACCCGGTACACACCCGGTATACGAGTGAAGAGCGGCCATTCAGCTATCGAAAAAGCATAATTTTACGAGCGCTAAGCATTAATTTACTAATATTCCTCTTTAAGTTCGCACCATGTGTTGTTGAAGCCTATGCAGCACCAGCTACATTCCACATTCTACAAACTGGTGCGACGTTAACCCAGACAACACGTCAGTCTGCCACTATAGGTCTGCCCAGGTTTGTGGCGCAGCCCCACTCGTATATGGTACATGTGGCCCCGCGACCGGTGCGACATGTCTGCGTTGCCGTTTTTTCGACAAACATTTCAAGTTGCGAGACACTGCTTGTCCAGTCCTTTATTTTCTGTCCGGCCTCGTTCTAATGGTCACGCCGTATCCTATAGATAGCAACGACTGGGTCCCACCGCTGTGCACTATTAGTGTCGCTTGTATACACTGCCGCACTTGGAGTGTATACGCTTCAGACCACGATCCGGAGAAGCGTGCTTCGTGCCTTGCCGTTAAAGATGGCGACCACCTCCGCCCTGCCCCCATTAGCGATACGCGCGTATAACATCCGGGACAACTCGTACGGCGGCTACGCGGCGTTACCGCTTCCGCCTGTATATACGATAAGGTGCACGGGTGTGGAGCGATGGCGATCGGGGCACCCACATCACGTGGCACCGCGGCTGCGCATCCGAAACACCCGAGATTGTGCGCGCAGGGCAGGATCCGTATATACGCTCGCGACTAACAATCTTGCATTCGGTAACTACGAATAATATCTATTATTATTATTATTATTATTATTATTATTATTATTATTATTATTATTATTAGTAGTAGTAGTAGTAGTAGTAGTAGTAGTAGTAGTAGTAGTAGTAGTAGTAGTAGTAGTAGTAGTAGTAGTATTGCGTTGCACTTTATGAGACAACTGCCTAGCCTGTATGCGCGAAGCCGGAGAGAGATCGACGCTGTCCGTGGCCCCGCGTGGAGTAACCACTTCATACATTTGAAGGAGGTGCCGGCAGTTTTATCCCTTGGGCGTCGTCTTGAGACGTACACCCGACCTCGCTAGATAACAATCTGTTTGTTGTTTCCAACGTCACAAATACAAGGGTGCCTTCATTATTTCCCTTAACAGATTGCGCAAGACACTTGCTAAGCAAGTCACGAGGCTTTATAGATGCAGCATATAATTTACCCTGCCTTCCACCAAAACATGCACGTTCGTCTGGCGTTTCGAGAATTCCCGGTCAAATCGGGCAGCAAACGCAAGGGGACTTTATTTATATATATATATATATATATATATATATATATATATATATATATATATATATATATATATATATATATATATATATATATATATATATCACAGCGAAGGTGTTTATGGCTAGCGTTCCGAGAAATGGCCACGTGTGAGAGCAAAAACTATCGTCATCAGCAATGACTCGTCCTCCCACAAGCAAGCAAAAGATGCAACGGTTCATCTCTCTCGAAATGCAGAATCTCCTCTGCGTTGCGTGCTAAACGGCTCCGCTGGTCGCACCACTCTCACAGAGTGGAATGGCTCGCGATTTTATCTGTTTCACTTAGTTCAAGAAGACGGCAAATTAAAAACAGCACAATAAAAACGGTAAAATAAAGAGAAAAAGAAACAACGTTCTTTATGAGTGGGGGGGGGGGGGGCTGCACTCGGTGACAAGAGGCTTACGGTGCCTAGCCGTCTCCACGATGGCGGCCGGGAACGGACCGACCCACTTCTCGCAACAGCGGCAATATAGCAGAGATTGCACGTATATGTACCGCAGACCTTGTCGGGACGTCGAGGCAGATAGAGCAGCGACAGACGGACCGACGGACACGCCGCAGGAAACACTCGTCGCCGTTGGTGGCGGGCCAGACCACCCGCGTCGCCACGTGACACGGCCGCGTCCTTGTCCTTCGACGAGGATTCTTCGCCGCCTCGAGCGCCTCTCCCCTCTCTTTCGCTCTCTTCCCTGCTCCGTGCATTTCTCGACGTCTGTTCAGGTTGTTACTGGCACGACCACCTCCACACGACCTCCCCTTTCCCTATTATTTTAAAGGCGCGAGAGGGCTGGCCCCGAGTGTGTTCCATTCTCCATTGCGGTAAAAGGGTTGCGTTTTCTCTGAATACACAGAGGTAGAGAAATTCGGCACCGATACTTTCCGACATACCTGAGACGACTGCAAAGCAATCTGAGAAAACCTTATACTGCCGAACTCTTACAAAAACGAATTACGCCGCTTCGCGTTTAATCCGCGTACAGACAGTCACTCGTTAGAAGTCCTTAAGAGGAAGCTTTAGCTCGGGTGCTCCTATCTAAATACATGTAAAAGGAGAATTCGTTTTTCTCGGCGACCATTGCACCAAATTTGACGAGGTTTGTTGCATTTAAAAGAAAAACTTAAAATCTAGTGACTGTTGGTTTCGAATTTTCGATTTAGGTCGTCAATTTTTTATTAAAAATTGGCAAAAATCGGAAATTTTCAAAAAACGAAACTATGGCGTTTACAACTCTGTAACTCAACTACTAAAAATGATAATAAAATTCTGTGAATTGCATCTAGTAGTACATCCAAAGCGGACAAAATTGATATGTTACACATGAATATAAAAAAAATTTAATTATAGGGAAATACATCTTTTGCAAAACCGTTGTAACCAACGTAACAAATTCATGTAAGATGTAAAATGACATATTGAATTTGTCCGCTTTGAATGATCTAATGGATGCCGTTTACAGAACCGCAATATCAGTTTTTGATGCAGAGCTATGAATTTGTAAACTTTGTGCTTCTATTTTTTTCAAACGGTCAAATATTTGAAAATAGTTTTAAGAAAATTCAAGCCCTAAATCGAAATTCCGCTTCCAACAGTCACTAGAATTTAGCTTTCTCTTTCAAATGCAACAAATTTCATCAAAATCGGTCCAGGGGTTATCTCATAAAAACGTTTTTGCGTTTTACATGTATTTGAATAGGCCGCGTCGGAGTTGGGCCCGAGCTAAAGCTTCCTCTTAACGGTCTAGGAACTAAGAAAACGTCTCATTTCTCATTTAAAAAGAAAAGGGGGCGGGGTAAGGGAAAATTATAAGCAACAGCTGCCGCGACGCGTGGCTTTTTATAGGCCTCACTTCCGCGTACATCTAATAGTGGATGCCGAAGCACGAGGCATACGCTATAGTAACAAATGGCACTCGCTTTTCAAGGGCGGCGCGAAACACCTGCGCGACACGGTGCAGCCGAACTGTCGTAGACAGGCAATTAACCCGGCCTGTCTCCGAGACGTACGAGCGGATCGCTCGGCGCACGACCCCCGCATAATATATAGGGCGCGCTGTTCTCAACGACGCGAAAGTTCCCGCACCGAGCCCCGGACGTATTTCGACGAACGCCTTGAAAGCGTGGAGCTGGGCTTCCGTTCGCTTTAAGGAAAACAGCGTCAAAGAAAACACTGGGACTCGAAGTCGGGGCACAAGCAAAACAGCACACAGTGCTCTGCGGGATAATAGAGCGAAAATTTGGGACGCTCGACGCATCCTTGAGCACTAAAAGGAACGTTTCTTTAGAGTGCGACGTAAGAGCAGACGACACACGCCGCGCTCTTAAGTATCGTCTGCTTTATGGCCTTCTTTACAGCGCTGTTTCCACGATTACCCGACTGCAGGCGGTTGGAATTACGTGCGTGACAGCATGCTATAAATCTCGATGCTATTCTCGCACCTTCTTTTGCGATGAACCATGTCATGGAAACCCCAAGGCTACCGACTCATTCAACTTGTTGCACAGAACCCGCTCGTCCTACAACCACGGCAAGCATAGCACGTCCGGTACGCGGACGCCGGTGATACGATGATAGCGAAAAGGAAAATCGCACAGCTTTACACGCTTCCACCGAATTGCAAAGATACGACCGGGTTATAGTCACGGTTGTAGTTAAAGCTCCTCCAAACACGTTTCGCCGACCACGGCGGTGGCACGTGGATGGAGGGGCTTTAGTTAAGAGTACAGCCAGCTTCTATAGGCGACAGTTGGAGCCGAACCAAGAGAGGAACGACTGCGTAGATGAACTACCGCCGAGTCTACACGCTATCGAAGTGGTCCGTATATAGACAGTGCGAGCAATCTTTGTCGAAGAGAGAGAGAGATACAGATGGGGGCAGCTCTTTGGAGGTTCTCTCTACTGACTACAAGCTGCTGAACGTATACAAGTACCAAAAACTGGTGATGCGGCATCCGCCCCGTTGCTGAAGTCTGCGCACGTTGACGAATATCCCCACAAAGGCGCCAGTACTGCTATTACTATCCGCGTGTCTTCTGCGCTAAGTTCTTTAGCCATCCACATATATCTCCGTTATATTGCCTTCATCGGGCTTTCGGCGCACTATGCATTCAGCATGCTGCCTCGTCGACACAGGCAGCCCACGACCACTCGAATGTCCCCGGGACTATACAGTTCACAAGGATATCGCCCGCCGCGGTGGCTTATAGCGGCTACGTCCTTGCGCTGCTGAGGACGAGGTCACCGGTTCGACTCCCGGCCGGGTTCCGGTGGTGCGGAATGCGAGAACGCTCGTTTCTGCAAGTGCACCTCAAAGGACTCCACGGATGTGGTCAAAATTAACCCGTATACCATTACCATTCCACACATAAACCTCACATACTTTAAGCTCGCAGGGGTCACCCGGCTTTCATCTCGGGACGCGCGTTCACCCAAATCACACACACACCTGTTGTTACGCGTAGAGAGATCGTCTCGATTCCCTATTGCCCCGGCGGCCTACACCGGCCGGTGGTTTCACCGCGGGGCACCGATCAATTAACGTCCCCGTGTGCGTGTGTATATGCAACGAGGAAAAAAGTGCACGACGACTGCGCGCCTGCCGCCGAAGGGTGTCTCCCACGCACCGGGGCCTTGTATGGGCACTGCTTCTGCGTGCAACGCACAAAGGAAGCGGCGTCAAGAACTATAAATGGTCGGGCCTGGAACGTGCAAACACGACACGCCCGCTTCGCGCGAAGGGGTCGACATCGGGACGTGCGAGCCGTCTTGTATATACAAGCAGGCGCCGCACTTACATAACACCGCTGCAACGGCCTGGCTCCTTGTCTGACTGATCGAACGAGCGCCCATTACAGCTGTGGTCTCAAAGAGCGAGAGCAGCCCGCATGCAGGAGCCGGAACTTGAGCGATTATCCGGTTTTTGATGGATGTCGACTATATAATCGATCGACTGCGTCTGTTAATGGCAACGGAGACTTTCGTTAAGGCATATACTGCTTGGTACGCGTCACACACGTGCCGTGATTAGGGCCTGTGCTGCGTATGCATGCAAGCAGCGCTGCATATAGTATCCGCTGTTACGTATACCCAGCGACACCGATTGCTTTAGCTGCAACACGCCAAATGCGGCATAGGCGCCGGAGTGGAGCACTCCGCATTAATTCTGACCGGCCTTAATTGTTTCTCGACGAGCACAAGAAAAGGCCGATACGGGAGCGCTTTTGCATTCCGCACCCATGCACCGGAATGCGGTCACAACCAGGCCTGTCGGGAACACAGAACCCGCGGTCTCGCACCCGGCACCACAGTATCGTAGCCACGCTCCGAGGTTACCGTGGCAGTTCCGATTTCGGGTTGGAACTTGGCAAATACAGGACACACAGGCACGGTGCGTGCACGTGCAGCAATCCGTCCCAATTCTACGAAAACCTTCCGCAGCCCCAGAACACGCAACGCTCAAGTGTTATTACCGCACGCTATCGCCTTGTGCCGATGACTACAGCTGTACGCCGCAAAGGTCGCCAACTTCAGACAAGAGGCCGCGTGACCCTCTGCCTTCCACTCGAGCCTTGCGTAGCTGCCAAGGGGACGAAGGCAAGGAACCGATCGAGAGAGACCTTCGATGCGCCACAGCCAAGTGCACGTCGTCAGAGGCGAGTGGAGGGAGATTGTGTGGCGCACGAATAACAAACACTATGCCGACGCGTCGTTGAAGGCGCCAATGAGACCTCGCGCGCGCCAATCACGAAACAAAGACCGCCCCCTATGGCTGGACCTCCTGCAGAGTGACAGGCGGCCTGCATATTCCGTGATCTCCTCGCCCGCCGATACAATCAAAACAAACTGAGCGAAAACGGATGCCGAAGAGAGAGCAATGGAGCAGACCGCTCAGTTTCCAAAGGCAGCGTGCGATATATCTTTACTAATGGTCATACAGACTGAATACAGAGACCATCGCAGTGCATGCATTCTCCCGAGAACTGAAGAGAGGTCAGGGACATAAAGGATTCTCAAGACAGCTGTTATTGTTGACTGGCCCGTCACGAACGCGAAGAGAGAAAAAAAATGTTTTTGTTTTTTCTTTTGTTTAAGTGCCACCGTTAGATGCATTAAGCAGCACCTCGGCGTACATGGACGCAATAGCCACCTCTTCGTCGATACGCTATAAACGGCTTTTCATTGCATAAACACAGAGGCGAAGACGGAACATCGTATGATCGGTTGCCATAGTCTAAACGCATTTCATGGTTGCCTTTCGTTGTATGTGACGACACAGCCACCTGTACACGTCAAATTAACGTAGATTTTCTCAAGAAGTGGCATAAAGGACTCTCCTATACCGTTCCGTACGCATCTGACATCACAACCGGGGTGAATGTGTGACGTAATCGCTTCCTGGTTAACTTTGAGAAGGCAAATCACAATTACAATCTAATATAGTATACGATACATTACATAACATTGTATAGATATAATGTACATTATAGGTACAATATATATAACGTGCAAGCAGTGACGGGAAAATATCGATGACAAAACAAAATGCTTAAGGAATAAACTACAAGACAGTATAAACAGCCCCGAGCGTTCATCTGACAACACTGCTGCAGAAAGCGCTCGTTTTACGCGCTGCTTTTCTGCATTATAGGGACGGGCGCATATTTCGATCGCAGCGGTAGACTCGCGCTTGCGCGCCGCACTCTCAATGGGCGTGGCTGCGTGCGCTCACAACTTGTGGCCCAGCGTCGACTGCCTCGTTCTATGAGTCACCGAAAACGATCGAAAGACCACAGTTACTGGACTTCACAGCATTGCGATACATAGCTGGACGAATGTTGCTACCTACTGGTGCAGCTAAACAGTCCAGCGTTGAGAGACATTGTATAGTGAAACACAATCACTGAAGGCAAAGGTAACAAGTGGTTTCCTTGGTAACCTATATCATCATCATCATCATCATCATCATCATCATCAAGCAGTGGACGTTTCACATTGCGGACGACGGCGATCGACAGTGACACACTTGGCGCTAAGCTCGCAACAACATATAAATTCGCACTAGCTTATAAACTGCTGCGAGTTAGCGCCAAGTGTGCCATGTTACTTTTCTTTCGCACTCGTCAACGATGCGCTACGAGTAGTGCTCGTGACAGACCACCAACAAGCACAAACTGCCCCATACATTTTCCACGACACATCGTCATCAACCCAATTGATGCCGACTGCAGGACTAAGGCCCGTTTTCAGCAATCTCCAACTACCCTATAGTCTCGCGTCAGCCGGCCCACGTGCCCTGTCGGCGGTCAACTACATGCATCGGGGCAAATCACGCGACGAAGTACATGCGACTTACTTCCGGCAGCATCACGCAGAGCGTCTTTCCGAAACCAGACGCGCAGCTTCTTGGACGGACGCATCGGGGTCAGGTATGCGTGTACAGCACGTACAATACACGAAGCTTCCGCGCACCACCCTGAACCCAGACACGACTGGCTTCGAGGGAAGACAGGTTCGCCTTCTAAAATCAGGTCCCTCTCATCCTCCTTTCCTCGCGTGGACGCAAGAAAGCCCGCACCCCATTAGACATCTGAGATGACGAGACCACGACGGCGACCGCGCATAATCGCACATACCGCAACACCACCTGCCGTTTTCTTTTATTCCCCTTTTTTTTTTTTTGCTCTCGAGAACGCAGCTGGCCCCCCCTTGATCAAAAGCAGTGACGGACAGACGAGCATCACGACGACCGTGCCGAGCGGAGCTAACCAGGCGTGGCGGCAACGATCATGGCTCGCCGCCACATGAGCTGCCCATCAAACGCACGCACGCGAGTACGCCTGGAGCCGGATTCGAGGGGGGCACAAAAATGGCCGACGACGACGCGTCCGCCGTGCCATCGTGGACACTCGATGCCGACGCGCTCGGCGCGCCCACGCATCGGTGGCTTTGACGAGGAAAGCAGATGCGCTGCTGGTCTCGGGTGTGCCTATCGCAGACGAGCAGCAGACGCGAAGGATGCGATGGAACAGACGTGCTATCGCAGACACGAAAGCGATCAGGCTTAGACAGTCTAGATTAAAGTGTCGTAGCACGTACATTAGAAATGAGTGTGTAAAACGTGCGTCGATTTAGTTCCTCCTTTACTTCTTCCATCCCACAGTGAAGTTTTCTTTAGAACATTAAGAAAATGTCACGGCAGATCAGACCTATTTCTCCATGTTTGGCCAACGCAACCGAATGCGATCATCAGAACGCCCCCGTGTAATCTACAGTTTGGGCAAGAAGTTGGGAGGAACGTCGCATTCTCGTGGCAAACAGTTCTGCCCTGTTCGGTACTGGAGTTTAACGCCCTGAAACGGCAGGGTTGTTATGAGGGACGCCGTAGAGCAGGACTCCGGATTACTGTTGACCACCTGGGGTTCCTTAACGTGCACGCAAAGCACGGTGTGGCTCTGACATGCTCGGCGTTGTTGCAGCAGACAAGCGTATAGATGACCTTGAAATGGTACTATAGCTGCGCAGTCTTGATGCAAGGAGTGGTGGGTGCGGGAGCACCACTTATGCAAATGTTGCACAGATGGTTTTAATTATACACCGCGCTGATGTAAAACCCTTCATTGGCACAATCAATGCTGGTCAACACGCACGACCAACGCGAAAAGAGCAAACCGTCTACAGCGCCTCAAATGAGGCACACAAAAACCGCTGTCTTCACGGCATGTTGTTCTGGTGGTGTTGAGCGCATCTGCATTTACAAGGATGACTTCGTGTCTTTTTGTTTTGTTTGTTTGTATTCGATTGTTTGTATCGTGAATTGAGAAACTCCAGACGCTGCCGTAAGACTCGGAGGAGCTGGTGCGCAAGCATCTCAGAACGGTCGCTCCGACGAGATCTAAACGCGCTAAAGGAAGTGATTTATACTTGCATAACTAACTGGAAGCATCAAGAACAACGACTAAGCAATGCAGAAGGTGTGCTTCACTCCGGCGGCAAAAAGGTTAAGAGACTGACGTTCCAAGGACATCTTACGTGCCTTGCGTGTGGCCAGCTGCATTTTCGCACAATTATCTTTCTCTCAAACCCACAGGAGAGGACGTCTGCGCAGATACGTTCGACGTTCCACTTCTCAGCGACAATGCTAGCTTACCTCCAGTGGTTTTGAATACTAGCAAGTTTTCGTATCAGCAGCCACTCGTTTTCTAGGTGACAGCATATGGTAACTATGTGATCCTACATCCGTTTTGTGCCTACACTGAAGAACGGGTGACGTTTTTCGCAGGCAGCACGAGTGATTTCGCGGTGTCGATCAGTTACATGCGCCGCGACGGCTTCACATATTCATCGTTGCATATTCCCAACGCGGCACTACATTTATGTCGCACATGACACCTCACGCCCAGCCGGCATCAGTGAACCTTTATCACATGCATATATATGGACTCGCAGGAATTTTTCAACCCCAGACCGTACTACGCCAGTGCTTTTGCAAGGCTTTTTTCATACAATGGTAGAAGCCGAAAGAAATTCTGACGGCGGAAAACGAAGAGAGAAACGAAAAAAGACAGACCAATCGATGTCACTATAATATCTTTACACAGACAAGCCTGCTCTGTACAACCAAACCTATTTTCACAAAATTGCAATGCGCACAGCGCACTGAGACGGTGTAAGGGCGAATGCATCGCTTTCAAAGCTGCTTTCTGTCGTCACAACGTGATCGAAGTCAATCAAATGACCGCCGCACGCCGCAGCCTTATTTCCTTCAGACCCACCCACGTGATCGCATATGCATCGTCTCTTCGAAGCCTCATCAAGCGTCAGTGCAAGGCTGCAGAATTGCACAACCTACGTGTACAAGCACACCGAGGCCACGTTAGAATACAGAAACGCGGCAGACGATTACACCAACTCAGTGACGTCACCGCTCGGCATCGATATACAGACGAGCGAGGTGGCGCAAGCCGCTTGCTGTACCGGGAGGACGGTCGTTAAAGCAGCTCGGACAGGTTCGCATGTGTACGGTCCGCGCACAGGGCAGGCAGCCGACGTAGGAGGCAGTCCCGCAGATATCAAGAACGGTGGTGCAGATAGTTTTCTACAACATTTACCAGAGTGAACTCTGATCGTTGAGCTACAATGGGAATTATGGGCATATAGTACACGCATTTGTCCATCTTCGTGCTTTTGGCTTCGGACGTGCTTGCGGCGTCATTTACCGCGATTTATCTTTCTAAATTTCCGAGAAGTCACATTTCTCTGGACGCGTGTATACAGTTCAAGTTTCTGCACGCATTCAAAGTCAGTGCGAATCGTTGCACTTATAAAGCAATATATTTTGTCGTAAATCATCAATTCGGAAATAACCACGTCACACAAAGCCGTTCGAAGCCAGATGGGCGATGTTTACAGGCGAATCCGCGTCCTATACACATCGTTACAATGGTGTCTCCTACCGCGATGTCTTTTTGCAAATCCCATAGAGACTAGCGGTATAGTTTCCTCTAGTACTGCCGTAATAAAACCTATGTGGCGCATTAACTTGCCTGCGCTGCCGTAATGACGATCGTTCTAAACGCTCAAACAGGTTCGAATATATATATATATATATATATATATATATATATATATATATATATATATATATATATATATATATATATATATATATATATATATATATATATATATATATATATATATATATATATATATATATACGGCGTGCACGAAGCAGACGATGTGGAAGACACCCACGCAGACGACACAGAGGGGCATGGTGCAGACGATAATGCATCCGGGCACGTATACGTTGCGCCAAGGATATATAAAAGCCAAGGCATACATACGTACGCGCACGTCGTGAACCGTTCTTCTGCAAACAAGGCCCGAGGAAAGCCAGCTGCTGCGCGCTTGAGTGTGCCATTGAAGCGGGCACGTGGTGGCGACAGTCGCGTCTCCATGCAGCGGCTCGGGTCCGCCGATGAGTTATTTGGCTTCTTTTTCCGCCTAACTGTAAGACTATTTTTTCTTTTTTCGTATATGTTTGTTGATCCCTTTCTCGCCTCCATTACGCCGCTCCGTTCCCAAGCCAGGCAGCTTTAGCACAGCAGAAGTTACGGCCGGATTGCGTCACCCCTTGTACAAACAGTCTGCCCTGATGGGTCGCAGCGGGGAGCAATTGAAAAGGCCGGGCTGTCACACGGGATTCTGATCGCAGCCGCATATACGTGGGTGTGCTGTGCTTCTGCTTTAGCGATGTATAAAAATCCGTCACTTAACGCGATCGCTGAGGCAGGATATCTAGAATAAAGTTCTCGCGCCAAACAAATTTTTCTATGGTAAGTTTAGATATCTACATTTCTTTAAATATAAATCGGATCAGCGTGACCAGCAGTATGGTCAACTCATTAGAGAATGCCCAGCCAGCGCTCCAGCGTCCCCTACAGACGAGGTAGGACGTTAACATCTGCAGAGTTTTCTTCGTGCGTAGACGCCACGCATCGTTCGTCATATGAATATATGTTTATTTTAACTCAATAAAAATTCAATTCATTTTGTGTAGCAGTTCATCGTTCCGCCACTCTCACAGTCTTCGTGGAGCACAAAATGCCGCACATTAGCGACGCTCCAAAGCCGCTTGCCCCCAGGAGGGCGGGGGGGGGGGGGGGGCAGCTCGACCCCCAGCGTCGCTGGGAGGGCAAAGTTTTGTTTTCATTCGCCAGATGGCGCAGAGAGAGAGAGAGAGAATAAACTTTATTGTACGAAGGAACTCCGTGGGGTTAATCTCGGGTGGAGCCTTCTTGTAGAGCCCGCAAGATGGCGCAGAAAACGGCTTCGAGGAAAGCACGCGTACTCGCGGAACCAAGTTCTCAGCCTTTAGCACGTCATCGCAGTAAACGGCTATAAGAAAGCCTTGGAAGCAAAGCTATTAGGGGGGAGGGGGGAATATCCACCTGGTGCTATATACGGCAACGTGGTAAAGTGACGACGAAGCAAAGACACAGGACAGGACATACAAAAGGCATATGTCACCGGGATAATTAAAACGCCGGGAGAAACGAAAAAAAAAAGAAGGAAGTGTTCGACGAAGGGCACATTTGAGCGACAGCTGGTAAAACGATTGCGTGAGGGGGCGCGCCACGCCCGCCCCTAACAACATCGCACACGCACACGAGCGCCGCACGAATTATTAAAAGCCCCGCTACGAGGAAGCGAGACCCGAAAAGAGCGCCTTCTCCGCGGGTATGTTGGGAGCCGAGAGAGAAAGTCTCGAGAGGCGAGGCGTTCAAAACAGAAGGGTTCCGTCCGAGAAGACGCATCCTCCCCCCCGTCGGAGGTCGCGGAGGGGTTCAAGGTTGCACCACCACCACCACGGCTGCCTGCGGGGACATGCGGCGAAGAGGGAAAGGAAGGCCGAGTGCTTACCGCGGGCCGAGGCTTCGCGGTTCGTTTAGCACCGCACATAAAGGCGGATGTACCGCGTCGACGCGGGTATAGCTACACCTGCGTCCCTTGACAAGCATGTACGTCCGCTCACCTACATCCACGCGCCACCTGGTCGGCGGAAACGTGTATGGAGGGGCTTTACGCTCACCCTACCCGTCAGGCGTTTCGGCGCCTAACTAGAACGCACGCCGGAGTTAACGTGTGTTTCTCGAGCAACTTCTAGGTAAAGGAAACGTTGACAATCACTTAAGTATCCTTACGTGATTCGAGTGAGAAAGCACTAGGGCTTCTGTAAGTGATAACCTTAAATATTAAAAAAGACATCTACCTTAATTCACCTTGCTCTAATTTTTACCAACCTTAATCCACCACACCCGCCGTGATTGCTCAGTGGCTATGGCTTTGGGCTGCTGAGCACGAGGTCGCGGGATATCTTGGCCACGGCGGCCGCGTTTCTGTGAAGGCGAAAACACTCCTGTACTTAGATTTAGGAGCACGTTGAAGAACCCCAGGTGGTCGAAATTTCCGGAGTCTTCCACTACAGCGTGCCTCATCATCAGAAAGTGGTTTTGGCACGTAAAACCCCATGATTTAATTTTGAATCCACCTTATACCGGTTTAATCTACCATCCAATTTAATCCAGCTTGCTCGTACTTGTGCCAAACTTAATTCACCTTAATCCAACTTGCTCTAATTTGTACCAAGCTTAATCCACCTTAAAACAACTTAATACAATTTAATCCACCTTCGTGCAAATTAACTGAGCTTCACTCACTTCACCATGGAATTCCAAAGTGCGAGCCGCAGTAGGTCCAGTATAAATAAATAAATGAATAAATAAATCTAATGTGCGAGAACAAGACGGCACTCACACGCACGTAAATAGACGGGAAAACGCTCTGACGGCAACGAACGCTAAAGTGTCACACGGGCCTGTCCACAAGTATGAAGATCACAACTACCAATCCTGTGCTGGGTCTTGGATTAAAAAAAAAAATCTACTACAGCTTGCACGACAGCCTATACAGGAAACATGGTCCCTTGCCATACCTAAATAAATAAATAAATAAATAAATAAATAAATAAATAAATTATATATATATATATATATATATATATATATATATATATATATATATATATATATATATATATATATATTATATATATATATACAAAGAAAGAAAGAAAGCTCGCAAAGAGCCTTCCCGTTTCCCGAAGTCCACAGGTAGCCGGGGCGTGAGTTGCGACGACGCATCAAGACGACGACTCGATTAAGCGGGGCCGACATACACACGGGTCCACAGTGCCGACGCTCTGTGGCCACGCGGTGTCACGCGCCGCAGGCAATGTCCGCCCTGCACATTGCACGCAGACGAGGTGCGCCCGAATTTCCCATCGCAACGCCGTCGCGACGCGGCTCTTTCCAAGAACCATCGTCACCGCAGGAACGTCACTGCAGGATGCCGAAAGCATTTATACGTATACATGTGCCGGCAAGAATTGCTTTATCGACCGCCAGACACCGGGGTGGGGGGTGACTCGAGGCAGATAGATGCGAGCATTGCCTGTTCCCTCCCCCCCCCCTCTCTCTCTCTCTCTCTCTCTCTCTCTCTCTCTCTCTCTGTCAGCGCGCTGCCACTACATTCACGAACGGTTCGTTTTGTTTGCTTCTCCGTCTTCCGCATCATCGATATCAAAATTAGTTTGAACTCTATTTCTTACGAGCTAAAGCTGCGCTAGGCTTATGAGGCACGACGCAGTGGAGGGCCCCGGAGTCGACTGCGTTGCTTTCTAACAGACATGGCTATAGAAACAGTGCAGACTTTACATGGAGAGAAAGAAAGAAAACAAGTTTATTCGCCGGTTTATCGTTGTATAGTATTCCAACGGACTATTTGTAGAAACTCTATACAGTTATGAACGTATATTTACCGAAGCCGATGGGAGCCGAGAATGGTTTGGTTAAGTCGAGAACTTGATTAAATAAAGAAGAAATCGCGAAATGAGGTATCGTTAAACCCAGGTCTAGCGGTAGGTAACAGTCGACAACAAGTACGAGGCCACAAGTCCAGACGACGTGAAAAGTTAATCCGCAGACGTCGCAAAAAAAAAATGTAAATAAATACACGTAGCCTTTCTATATATAGAGTGCATTACAATATGTCCAGAATGAAACAAAAGCAGATTTGTGCAAACAGGACTCAAGGAATAGAAAACAGAAAAAAAACACAACCTTCATTTGAAAATTTCGGAAGCGGCGTGACACGCTTAAAACGCGCTGACACAAGGAGCGCGCCCTCGCAAACGAATCCACGCGACTCAACACTAATTTTTTTTAAAAGCTAAATAAAAAAAGTAAAGCATTTCATTTTCGCGAATAGCGCCTCAGGCGGTCACGCATGTTCAAACGCCGTCGCAAGCCAGACGCGCAGACCTACGCAATCCCTCCGTTCGCTCGAATATGAGTGCGGCTAACGAACTTCGGCATTTTCTTCTCTCTCTTTTTTTTTTCAAAGTGTGAGGAGGCGCCACGATAAAAAAAAAACGAAAAAGAAATAGAGAGAATTCAATCAGTCGACTGCACAAGAAACCGGGCAGCGCAAATTTTCCGCGAACGCTCGACGGGAACCTTAATTCGGCGCGCGACGTAATTTACGACCACTTATTTATTGCACCTCATCAATCTCCCTCGCGGTTTACTTCTTTCGATTTTTCGCCGCGTGGACGAAGAGGGGCGACGTCTTGTATAACGACCCGTGCAATCTCTCGAGAATACGCCCGTCGCAGAATGGCGCCCAGCGCCGACGACGAATGAGAGGACGAAGTATGAGAACAAACGGGGCGGCAAATGCGCGTAACGAGACGATCGAACTCGGCCTCGCGGCCCCAGTCACAGATTGCCGACGTAAGCACGCATATGTGTACCGTACACTTTAGGAAGCAGCAGCGTAAACCGTCCGCGTACTGTCTCTTTCTGCATCTGTCTCGATAGAGAATATCTATATTTTCTATGTCTGCCGTGTGCTCGTTCCGCATTACGCGTATATGCGCGCAACGTATAGGAACCGGTAGCTGCAGTTTAAGGACGCGTGTGCATGGCGCCGTGTGCTCGGTCTTCGAAGTGCATGTATGTACAGACGCACGCCCGACCGAACGTACAGTCGACCAAAAAAAGTTTACGGACCAAGAGATCTGACAAAAAGCTGAATATCTCATCAGCCTCAAAACGCAGCCTGTTATTCCCATTTCCAGTCTTTAGTGGTACGTGCGAACAACATTGTGATGCACGATTTTACTGGTTGCTTTTAAGGGCTGCTCATGCATTTAGAATTTTCTGAGATCCCGTGGTCCATAAGCTTTCTTGGTCGACTGTACGTATGCGTGTTCGTACGGACTTACGCACAATCAAAAGTAGGTGGACAAGATGCTCTGGGAAAAACGAGCTACTCTCTCTCTCTCTCTCTCTCTTTCGGATAGACTCGAGAACCTGAAACGGTCGAATGCAGAGCAATCTTTGCAATATACGAAAACTCTGAACTGTAGGCTTCAGTTTCATGTTACATTGCCCAGGCATCGGAGGAACCTTTGTTTTCGCGAACCCCGATAACGATAACGCGAGTATACGTACCTATAGCATGTGTACGCGCTTGTGCGTGTTAGCGCACTGAAGTAAGAAATAAGAACGCAGTGTGGAAGAGGTGGCGTGGTGGTCGAAAGACACGCACGCGCTGGCCGCCCCGTCATTTTTCGCGAGAAAACCCGCGACGACCGGACGCTAAAGGGAGCAGAAAGAAAGCGGCGTGTCGAAAAGGGTCTGGCGCCCGAAATCCGGCTCGCTCACTCGCAAGCGAGACAACGTGGCCGCAGGAGAAGCACGCTCGGACGTGACTTATCCCTTGCCATCGCTGTGGCCCAGCGGCGACCGCAAAAGAAAGGAGAGAGAGGGAGAGATCCGTGGCCGCATCATACGTGGCGAGCAAGAAGAAAAGAAGCGTCCGTAACGGGCAGCCTTCGGCGAGAAGAAAACTAAAAAAGGGGGGGATTTTCAAAGGGACGCCGCCGACACGGCCTGCTCGGATTTCTTGCCCGCTCTATGTTGGGAACATAGTGTAAGAATACTAAAATGAAGGGAGGGATCTCAGTAACCGACCCTTGTGCACGCTCCACAAAATGTGGCCGACATCGTTATGCCAGGTCCACCAACGACGTGCGACCGAAAAGAAAAAGAAAAATAATGAAAGAAAAATCAGGCACAGCGGAAGTCCCGAGACGCGCAACCCGAAACAGCGAAATTCCCAGAGCTGCTGAATATTTCTCGTTCCCCGGCCGAACGTTCCCAGAGCGCGTACGCGACTGTGAAATACGGCGTTAAAAACTGAGGTAGCGGTGGAGGTCTTGTTCACGCATGCGTGAACCTACCTAACCGAAAAAAAAAAAAGAACAGGTTGATCTTGCACTTTGTGAACTTGCTCACGACCGTTCTGCGCTCGCGCTAAAAGAGCCTGCTACCTCGTGCGCAAATGCCTGCGTCACTTTTTCCCACAAAAGCGGGGAATGCTGCGAGCTCGTCCTGTGCAAAAACCGCACGTGCGCGAAACGTATGACACGTCGTTACGCACGTATACGCATGACACAAACGCCGGCGTCTGTGCTGTCCTATTAGTTCTACACACCTCCGTCGGCGTTAGCACGCCAGCCTTTCGGTAACTTGAATCCCCCCTGCCAACTTACTTCCAGCCCTCGGTCGTTCGAAACGCGTATACGGCGACGCGGAAATACCGCCACTTGGAGGAGCGACAGCAAGCAGCAGAACCTACTCAACTTAAAAGTTGGCGACTGGAAGACGCGGGATTGGCACCATGACCTGTCAGACGGGCACACTCTTTCGGCACTGCTAGACTACTGCAATGCGACGCACTTGACAGCGCGGCTCTGAGCCCCGCACTCGCTTTTTTTCTTTCTTTTTTTTTTTACCCTTGCGACGTTCGTCCTGTCTTTCTCTCCTTCATCTTTTTCTCCCCATACCCCTTCCCCGTGCAGTGCTGTTGAGGTGTCCTCCTGTGAGAGACAGTTACGGCGCTGCACTCATCTCTTCCGTCTCTTTTTCTAAAACCACTTCACACACACACTGGCACAACAACACTGTCGGCCACGGGTCCTGCGACCGCGACCACCTTGCCTCTTCCCCACTTCTTATTTCCCCCTTATGTTCACCTCCCTTCCCCGCGCAAGGTGCCCAGTCGCGCATGCTGTGAACGAATATTCGCGCCGATCAGCTGACTCTAACTGCTGTCGCACTTGGACGACTCCGCCAACTTTTTGCTGCGCGTTAGCAAAGCTGGACGGCGTTGGCCGCATGCGCAGCAGCCTCGAAGGAAAGAACTTCACTCGTTGGGATCCGTTTCGAGACTGGTTTGCTTTACGAAAAACAGATCGAAGGGAAGAGAGAAAGGAAAGAGAAGAAACACAACGTCCACGTTCTTTGTTGGCCGCACCGACGCGTTCGTCCTCGTCGGAGGCATCGGCGATTCGCACTCAGCAGGCGGTCCGCCGAAAACCCGGTGGTGGCACGGATCAGGTTGCGGGTCGAGGCGCCGGCCGGGACGCCAGCACAGCGGGGCGCCCGTCGTCCGTTCGCCGGCTATCCCTCTCTCGCTTGCGTCGTCGGGCCCCCGAACCACGGGCGCAACAAACGTGTGATGGTAGTTTGCGACTTTCGACACATGCTCGCTATAACAAGCAGCAAAAAATTGCGCTTCTTCCGCTCCACGCTCTCCGGCTCCCTCTCAACCTCATACACACCAGGACACTCGAGCGTATCGAATACATAGCTGGCAGTGGTATAGTGCAACCCCATAACGGGGCATAGGGCACAATTCACAGTTTAGGTAACTGCTTTCTACAACCCCAAACAAATAAATGTCCATGCGTACACTGCATATATGAGAACTCGTAGACATATATACAAGACTGCGAGTCGGCCTAGTTGTAACAGATTCATCTTAAAACTTATTGTGCGCAAACAAACAGGGACGAAGAATAGAAGAAAAGCGCTCGTCCTTGTGTTTCTTCTATTCTTCGTCCCTGTTTGTTTGCGTACAATAAGTTTTAAGACATATATACTATATGCGCACATGTTTAATTATACACGCGTGTGCATGTATATAGTGGCCCAGCGGCCACAGCGTTCTGCTCCCGCGCTCGGTGAGACGGGTTCGATTCTCCGCCGCCGCGACTACGTGTCGGTGGGAACAGAACGCTGCAGAGCAGCAGCTTCTTTGCAACTGCCACAGCAGTGTAATTTGCAGTCTCGGTGGGCGGCCAAAGCCAATCTTGAGCCTTCCACTGAGCAGGCTATCACAGATGACGTCAAAGTCAACCAATCAAAGGCGTGCACGGACGACACGTTGCCACTGGTGGTCGTGCCTTAGGATGGGGCAGCGGACGACTGTTCCATAGCTTCGTGGCACGAAGTACTCGGAAGAAGCAGACGTCCATGTTCAAAGTGACACGTGGTTGTGTGATCAATGACTGCGTCACCGAGACGGGGACGCCTGCTACATCATCATCATCATCAGCCTGGTTACGCCCACTGCAGGGCAAAGGCCTCTCCCATACTTCTCCAACAACCCCGTTCATCTACTAGCTGTGGCCATGTCGTCCCTGCAAACTTCTTAATCTCATCCGCCCACCTAATGTTCTGCCGCCCCCTGCTATGCTTCCCTTCCCTTGCAATCCAGTCCGTAACCCTAAATGACCATCGGTTATCTTCCCTCCTCAGTACATGTCCTGCCCATGCCCATTTCTTTTTCTTGATTTCAACTAAGATGTCATTAACTCGCGTTTGTTCCCTGACCCAATCTGCTCTTTTCTTATCCCTTAACGTTATACACCCATCATTCTTCTTTCCATAGCTCCTTCCGTCGTCCTCAGTTTAACTAGAACCCTTTTCTTAAGCCTCCAGGTTTCTGCCCCATGGGTGCGTACTGGTATGACACAGCTATTATACACTTTTCTTTTGAGGGATAATGGCAACATGCTGTTCATGACCAGAGAATACCAGCCAAACACACCCGAGCCCATTCTTATTCCGTGCCGACACATATGTGCGATGCATGTGCGCGCCCTCCGGAAGGACACTGGGCAAGGACACACAGGGACTGCATGTGCAGTGATGTCGGCGTTTTAATGCGATAGCGTGAAGGAGCTCGTGTCGCAGAAAAGCCGGTGTCGTCGGCGTTTGCGGCGTTGACCGTGAGCGATAAATCACGGCAGGCGCTTCATAAATAAAAAGCAACTTCCAAGATTGGTCCGGTGGGAATCGAACCAGGCTCTCCGGAGTGTGAGACGGAGACGCTACCACTCAGCCACGAGTTCGATGCTTCCAAGCGGTGCAAACGCGCCTCTAGTGAATGCGGTGTTGCCTTCGAAACGAGCCGTGGAAAGTTATACTGCGGTGTATATCGGTAATTATGAACATGTAACGTACAGAAGTCACAATTACACGAGTTGCGAAGTGCGTTTCCGCTGCATTTCTTCTGCGCTTTCCGCACACGCAGAGTCATCTTGCGGCAAATACAGAAGACCCCCTCCTCTCAATGTACGGCGCTGCCCCGACAGGAGGCGCGCCGCGCGCGCATTGGGACCGCTGCCAGGCGCGTCGCGGGACTCCCTCTCCCCTGACGACGCTTCGCCGTGCTCCCGGTCCTTTCTTTAGATTACTATCTATCTCTCTGCCCGTGCCGATCGCGACGTTTGGCTGGCGTAGATCGTTTCCCCTCCGAGACACCGAGTTCTTTGGTTCGTTCCGTTCGCTCAGGCGCACGTTTCGTTGCCGCGCCGAACGCTGCGTTGCTCGACGCTCACCGCGTGATAGGTGGGCGCTAAGTCCGATGCGGGGCGCATCGTAAGTGATCGCTGTGCCGTAGCGCATTGTCTTATACCCCTTGGCGGGTCGACGGGAACGCTGTCGCGTCCCACTCTTGAAGGCGAAGCTTAAGCGTCTTCCAATTTTTTCGGCGTCGGCTTGCCACCGATGTGTTTGCACTCCGGAGGAGTACATCGACAATGTGCAACGAGCGAGCAGCAAAGAGCGGATGCGTAGGAGCGCGGAAATGGTGCCGAAGTCGGCCACCAGATTGTCTCGAGACACAAGTGCGAAGGAAGAACCGCCACTTATCGCGTGGCATGAACCGGACGCGACAAACTTTGCGTCGGGCGCGCTCTCCTCCGCGTAAATGAAGAACTTGATCCGCTTCGGTAGTGATGTGTGCGGTGGACTGCAGAAGTCACGTGTTCTATAGTAGACGGCACCAGGGCACAATGCCTCATATGGAATGCTCTTCTCCGTCGACGCTGACATTGATTCGTTTTGAGCGGCGACACGTAGTAGTACCTCGATGCTGCTTTTCCACGGTGTCAAGCAGTCGCCAACACTTGCGTTTTTTTTTCACGAACCTCAACTTCTCTTTAAAGGAACTGAAATAAAGTTTTGATTAATTGACTGATTGATTGGGTGACCTATTGATCAATATAACCAGCACCAGCAAGCCTTCCTGAGCTGCAAAAAAAGAAATCTGCGTAAGCCACGAAAGTGTCCCATACGGTAGACGATCACCTGCAAACACGGTCACAGCTTTCGTTCGTGCTCTTCCGCGCGCTGCCCCTTGGCGCAACGCTAAGGAGGCCAGGCGCGTTCGCGAACGCGCGGCAAAAACGCAGCTCTATCACCAGCACGCCAGATCCGTTATTACGCACGCACGCACGCCGCCGGTGGCACTTATCTCAGCAATGGCACTCGTCCGCACAGATGCCACGCGCAGCCGTGCGTATATATACCCGACTCACCGCGGAGTTCCTGCCGACTATAGGCGGCCACGCTGATTACAGACCCCGCGCGATGTTCCGCCCCTGTGGCCGACATGTATATTATACGCAGACGACGTACAAATGTGTGCAGGCACCGCGGAGAGGCGGCGAGATCCTTGACACCGTCCACGCAGACGCACACGGGCTGGTGCGAAACGCCAGGCTTCCCCCGACCGCCCCACCGTTTTGTGCGCGCGGCCACGTAAGGCAGGCGGAGGCGGCTGCTTGTGTGCATGCATACTCGCGCGAAACGCGTGGAAGACTCCCTAAGCTACGCGTCTCGCACCAAGTCCGTGCAGTGCGGTGGAGAGCTGTGGCTAGCGTCGCGCATCCAACCAAAACAATAACGAGAAGCACAGCTCCTATAGGGCCGTATTACGTAAGCATTCTTTTCATTTTCCGTTCAATCCGAGCTTCGCCACTGGCTGACGTGACGTCGGGGCCTTCGCCATCGCCGGTACGAGCCACTTGCTGCGCCGCGTGGTAATAAGCGAACAAAACCGAAGGGAAAATAATCCTCACGAAATCCGGCCCCGGGCGACGGGCCCCTATAGCTTCCACTGCCCGCCACTAATCCCATCTCTGTGCGTCGCCCGATGAAAATGAAAGAGGGATTACGGAAGGACTAGGGCGGATCACAGAGGGGGGCGAGCCTCCATCTCCCTTCTCCTAAACATATACAGCCACTGCTCCCGTTCCCGATCGGCTGACACTGAGCCGTAGCTTCGGATGTACTGCACCGAATTGGCGAGACAGAGCGACAGCGGATTCTCCGGCTTCTGCTGCCCACTGTGCTGCTGCTTCCGTGCAGTTGCACGCGCGGCCCGTTTTAGCGCCCCTCGGTGAGCAGAGGACCGCGGGACGGGGGCACCGCGCGAAGGCGGCGTCCTATGCAGACGCAAGACAGATCCCGCAGCTGAGGAGGCTGGTGGGCCCTCCGACGTCCCCAGCTACAGATGCGGGGGAAAAGAAATAATACCACCGCATTGTATACTATAGTCGCAGCATTGTTGCTGATTTTTTTCTTTCTTCCTGGTTTGTCTCGCTGCTGGTGCCGTAGCCAGTCGTGTATAGCCTATATATCCGTATAACAATGAAAGCGTTAGTAAGGCACCATACAGTTGTGGCCTCGAATGTCTCCGTCACGGGAAAGGTATACGTCTATCATTGTTAGGGCAGTGCGCTACTACACGCGCGCCCTAAAGGACTTCTTCGTAAGAACCACACAGGCAAAACCAGATAGCACTGCACGCGGTCCGAAGTGTCCCGTGCCGTACCAGAGTAGCGCGGCGCTGAATAGTGGGGCTGTGCATGCTGCAAGGCGGGGTACAGATGAAATGGTTACTCGCCCACAGCAACGGGCTCCCGGTAAACTCTTGGCGCGTTTATTATGCACAAATGATATTGATATTGAATGATATTGAGATAAGAAAACACAGCAAAACGATAGCGAGACAGATTGAAAATCGCCTTCGGTATAGGCTTATCAGTTGGGTCCCATTGTGACGAGATGCGCACGATAATATCACAACACAAAGAACAAATTTAGAGAGAGAGGGAGAGAGAGACATATGTCAACTGACTATCTCATATAGTGAGTATAAACAGTTTACTATGCTCTCTATCATACTACATCCTAGTCTCTGTGCCCATACACTTTTCTGATTACCATCCCGCCTTCTCCATTCCCTTTCTCTTCTCTCTAGTATTATCCAAGTCAACCGACTGACATTGTATAACGCACCATATAACATTCTATAAACCTACGCATGTCCCATCAGCGCCGGGTAAAATGATAATAGCCGAGCGTTTCTTTTGCCATTTTCTTCCTTTTCGACCAAGGCGTCCTGAACAACACCCATGTGTCACGACTGATATTCGTGGCACATTAGGCCTGTCACGAATCCCCGTACCCATCAGTTGCGTATTGCGACAGCAATTATACGGACACTCCAGGCGCATTTCTGCCGTCTCCTTAATGTTCCGTATAAAGTCCAAGGGCGATAACACCGTCGCTGCGCGTCGTACGTTGTATGCGCGAGTGAAAGCACGCGAGGGAAGTCGACAATCGCTGCTCAACATGCTGTGCGCGAAGGAGGAAAGCGGAGAGCAAACGCGCCGTCTTCACTCGCGTGAAACGCCGTGGGGGGATGGAAGGGAGGGAGGGAGGCATCGGGCTCCGGCAGCAGTCGGATACAACTTTAGAAAAAAGGGGGCGCTTACTCCTCCAAGGCGGATGCACACGAGCATCCACCAATGGGCGTGCACTCTGGACCGACGTAATGCGCCGGACGGCCAGTGACTTCGCCGCTTCGGTCATCTGGGCGGGGCCTCCCCTTTTTTCTAAAGTTGTATCCGACTATACTTATTTCGCGACCGGGAGCAAGGGGAACTAACGATCGCGGCTCAACGTCGCGCGCGAAGAGGAGGGAAGCGGAAGGGCAGCGCGGGAGAGAGGGGGGAGAAGGGGCGGCTTCGACTCCGCCCACAAGTGCGTACTTTGCACGGCCGCACGCGATAGCGCGCGCGCCGTATCTTGAAAGGGATCTGGCGACGGCTCATATCTTTGCGCGCGCTGTCTTCTCGCCGCTCTTGCGCTGAAGCGATAGACAGCATGAAGGTCGCTTCGCTCGCTGCTGCTGCCGCGCTTGCTCACACCAGCGTTTTGACAGCGAGCGTCCGCGATCGTCGAGTGTGATGTCTTCATGTTTGCTTGTGCACGCGGACACCATGCTGGTTAATTCAGTTAGTAATAAGCGAATGCTTCCAAGTTTAAACGGCCGATAAAACTACTATCTTAGTTCGAATAGCTGTCTACTAATTTGTTATCGCAAGCGCTGCTTCGCCTTTCGGGCGAAACCGCGAGTTTTTTTTTACACTGGGTTACGTAAAATGTCTAAAGATCCCCACGTTAACCGCTGCTCATAATTTCAATACGTATACTGACGCACCAAAGGAATACGTTTCATATAGAGACAAATTAGTCCGTTAGACATCCGTGCATACAGACAACATGTATACAGTATGTATCTACATACCCGTATTTATGAGGCCACAGACCTCGTCGTGCCTTTCGACCTTGGGCCGGGCAGCCATGTATGCAAAAGCGAGCGCGTGATAAACAAAAACACTGACCGAGACTTTCACACTCACTCAAGCGCGCGCCGACGCTGTCCATTAGCCGCAGCCAATTAGGCATTCTCGACCGCGCCGCACACAGGTGCATGCACGCGACCTCGGTCGCGGTTGAAAGGTGCCGCCTTGTTTGCATACAAAGGCACGCGCAGCGCGGATCGAACAAGGCGATCGCGGATGAGGTTGCGCGTCCTTGGGCGCTCATTTGAATCCCACTTTCACGTGCCGCGGTTTGTAGCGCGTTCGATCCTTCGGCTGTCGTTGTTTCCTGCCTCTCGCATACTCGGCGCGTTTCGTACGGGCGCAGCAGAGACCTCAATTACCGGGCAATCCAGTCACGAAGGTACGCGTCGGCAATGGGGAATTGTTCGATGCGTGTGTACAGAGTACAGAGCGGCTATTAAGGCCTTCGACAAACAATAGCCGTCGGAAATATTCGCGAATCGTGACTATGTACCGAGCGCTTTGCAAGCAGGCTCAGTTCAAAGTCAGTCAGAACTTTTCTGCTACGTCTGATCAGAGCTATTGAGAATTTCCCGTGTTTTCTGGTAACCTAGTACAGGAGGGAGTGAATTGAGACTCGAACGAAACTGAATTTATGTGACAATACGCCGAGTTCATGAAGAATGAAATGGCACTCGCCAATTATTTACGTGGCAGCCCACGCCCAACCTTTCTACAGTTTAGGAGGCTTAGTACACGTTAGACATAGACATTGTAGTAATAATAGTAGTTAGTAACATATGGGCTATATGGAGCCACGCCAAAATTGGGGTGCGATGAAAGGCGATTCTGGATTGACCTCGACTGGACCGCATGTGCATCGTTGCGGCTATGCGTAACGAGTAGAAGAGCGTTTTAGTAGTCAACCACAATCGGAATCCACGGCCATAGCATCACGGAATCGTGCCTGTATGACTTCGCGTTTAGCAGCACAACGCCCCGCAGCCCCAGGGTCGGGTGAATTATGGCAGTGAAAGATCGCCTGCACGTTACGGCACTACAGGTGATCAAATATCAATGCAACGTTGAGATAGCAAAACAAGCTTTAAAAAGCATAAAAAACGACAAAAATAAACAAAACAAGGCCAACCCAAAGATATCCAGAACTGGGTGTGTTTGGTTGAAGCTCACTTTAGGTTCTGGGTTTGGCTAGAGTTGTGGCTTGGGCTAGTTGGTTCACGGTGCGAAAGTAGGGGCGGCGGGCGGGACAGCGCAAAATTGGCAGAGCACAAGACGAAGAAAGGACGAACACGGCACTGACTTTTATATGATATGAAGGTACCGCAAATTTAACCCGCGTTCATAATCATTATAAACAATCGAGCACGCCGGTTCCCTTTATTCCCTCCTTCCCGTCCCCCAGAGTAGGGTAGTCAACCAGACGCATTTCTGGTTAACATCTCTGCCTTCTCTATTTATCTCCTCCTCCTCCTTGTCGTTGAGGAATTTTCATCGTAACTTGCAAAATAGTTCTCCTGAAACAATGAATTTCCGATCAGGAGAAAATGGATACCGCACGCAATGAGCGGTCATATTACAATACGAACGTAAGCCAGGCTACAAATTAAAAAAGAAGTAAGCACAAGCCATTAAAAGTCGTACTCCTGCCGCCTTCTTTTTCAAACTCCACGCGGCCAAGGTAGCAGATGCGCCGACACACACAGCGTGTCGGGGACGCAGGTATACGTTCGTACGCCAGAGTGCCGCAGCGCGTGGTGACCCCCAACCTACGCGCATCCCCATTTTGAGTAGCGCGAAGTGCGTGGCCCCTGGCCGTCCGCTGACGGAGTGCGTGGAACGCATAGTGCTCCGCCGGACGACCAAAAACACACACCCCTACCTGTCCGACCTTGGCACCAAAGCAAAAACCGAAACCGCGTGCGCGGAGAACAGACGGTCGGCCCCGCTTTCATGGCAGACGACGGCGAACCGCTCTGCAGAAGAGACAACAAAGCGACGCCGCTGCTTCCGAGCTGTGTACCTGCACGCGGTGGCGCATGCGCCCTGGCCACGCACGCACGAAGTCGGTCCCGCAGATACCACTCTCGCTTCTTTTTTTTTTCTTTTTTGAAAGCCTTCAGTGCCACACTCTTTTGTCTAAAGCAGTGCGCAGGGCAGGCGCGCGCACTCATGCGAGTAGCAGACGACGACGCTTCACGCACCTGCCACGCGAGCTTGAAGGACAGGAAACGGAAGTCCGTTGTCGGCACCAGACGACGCGCGGTATCTCCTGCGCATGCACCTACGTTAGCATTGTGCAGACAGACGACAGACCCTGAGCCCGCGCGCACGCAATAGACTATACAGGCACAGCAGGCGCGTCTACAGCCCCCGCAGTCTTCCACAATGTGGACCACACGCAGGCGTTAGCTCACGCGTTCACATTTTCGTTTCGTCCGCTTTATCCGCTTGAACGGAGGCCTCGAAAGGCAATGTACGAACTCGCGAGGCACTATAAATATCTAAATATATATATATTTTTTTTTGTTCCAAGTCGTAGTTCACCAAATGCACAAGCATATTACGCATCGGGATGGCCGTCACCGCATCCCGTGACCACTATACGGTGCCTAGGAGACAATACGCCACATTCTGCCCCAGTGCCAGCAGTACAGATGATTCCTCTCCGTCGCGTTCAACCAGTTGGACGATCTTCAGTGTAAATGATTTTAGAGCATCGAAGGCTCACCAACACGTCACGACGGCATGCAAGCGATCCACTTCCCTGTGTGAACGCCTATAATGAGACGGTCATATGTATGTATGTATGTATGTATGTATGTATGTATGTATGTATGTATGTATGTATGTATGTATGTATGTATGTATGTATGTATGTATGTATGTATGTATGTATGTATGTATGTATGTATGTGTCTCTCACTGTCTTCTTTCCTGTCCCATCTCCCCCACCGCATTGCAGGGCACAAGACCGGAAATTATATGGTTACATCCCTTCCCTTTCCTCTCTATCACTATATATATATATATATATATATATATATATATCGTCGTAGATGCGGCGCACCGACCACGCCCAAAGCACACTCCGCACAAGCCATAATGAAGAACCCCATGTGAACCAGATGACAAGGAATAGCTTTAAAAGTGCCCATAATATATACTATTCTAGTTCTCCCATCCCACCTCTACCTGTGTACAAGTGAAACGGCTTTCCACACTTCACGCAAATTTTCTCCCCCGACACTCATACTGCCAATGCATCAATAAATCTCTGTCTGACAACAATGATTGACCCTTTGGTTTAGCTTGTTCTCTCTAAGATACAGTAGGGTGGTTCAGCAAGCCTCTATACGGAGGCTGCAGGAGCGGCGCCGACGTCCACGAAGATCCCGGTACGTACCAGCTTCCTACGCAGAACCGTCAGCCGCGAGTAAAGTGGTGTCGCCACGATCGAAACGACGACGGCCGCGAACCGGCGGCAGCGATAATCGGAACCAAATGTAAGCCACCGTATAATTCAGGCCGGCTTCGCAACTCTTCTACCTGGTGTATTTTTAAGTAATCTGATAAGGCTCTATATGCGCCTGCAGCGAACATCCTCCTCGTCTTCCTCCTCGATAATCTGGTGTATATGTTCGGGGCCCTCGACCGATCCAGTAAAACAGTGCATGGGAAAGCAGTAGGAAAAAAGAAAATGCCCCCAAGCCGCGGAAACCTCGACTAATTAAGAAAGGTATATACGAAGGCCTATAGCTGTATGCTGCAAAGAGAGGCCTAGAGCCGGTCTGAGATAGGACGCCCAACTTCGGACGCCCGACGACTTGGCAAATTCGGCCTCTTTTTCGGCGTCTTTCTGGTGGCGAATAAAAAAAGAACAACGAGAGAGAGAGAGAGAGAGAGAGAGAGGGGGGGGGGGATGAGGAAATAAATTGAGTAAGTCCCGCAAGCCGCTCGCGCAGCCTCCGTGCGAGGCGATGACTGCTCTCGCAAATGCGACGATTTCTAACGCACGACAGAAAAAAAAAAAAGACACCGCGACGCCGACCACTTTCCCCTGTCGTCTGCCCGGTCTAGCTGCCCGCTCGTGCGAAGCAAAGACAGCGTTCGCGGATGAACGCGCAGACCGGAACAGGAAGTCGATTGTTAACGCACAACGGCACACGGACGGTGCTCCGCCTTCGTTACAGCGCTGCGCGTTCCCGAATTCACTTGCTCGGCTGTGCATTCACGCGAGCGGACGATAAGGAAGCCCCCGCGGTAACGAACGGTTTCTCATTATTGTCGAGCCACGAACAAAAGGACTCGCCTTACATTGTGACGCTTCTCGGTCAAAGCTCGGTAGCTGGTGTTGCACGTGCAAAAAGTAACCGGAGAGTATATAATCTCCTCCCGGCTCGAATGTTCATTTCGAAAACAACGTCGGAATGGAGCAGGGAGAGCATTTAGCCTTATTCAGAAAGCGTAATGGCAATGGCGGAATTCGCATAGACGGTTTCGAATCCTGGGACTGCAAAGCTATCAGATAAAAGAGCCCTCTGGACAACGTTATTACGATGCTCCTTCTTACTTCTTATCGTGCTTACGCCGATTCAATATACAGTGCGGCTTCTTTGTGAGGACAATCATCGAATAGCTTCGCAAATGGGATGTCGCACAGCGCTGTCCAATTAGTTGCAGAACTCTAGTTATTCGCATGCGGAAGTAGGACATACTATTACGTTTATAACTGAATGCCAGTTGCGCCTGCAGGTATAGTTTTAAAGGCAGAAATGTGCTTTTGTTACAAATCAGAGTTCGTATTCAAAAGAGAAGTATAGTTCATACGTTAGATCTGTTCGTAAGAACGTACGCATAATTACTAAACGTAACGACGGACGCACCATTAGTGAAGGCGGCCGCACCGGCCAATGGCAAATCGCACTTACACGAACGGAAAGATTTGCGAATACGACGTGTGATGATCAGCCCAACCTTCGTATATATATATATATATATATATATATATAGCGGCATTTCAAGAGGGCACATCAGTCCCAATAATTAAGGGAGATGACCTGAAGACATTTGATGTGCAATTGACGCATGACCCATTTGCCAGCGCGGAGGAACAGGATCGGCGACACAGCAGTTATAACTGAAAGCAGTGTACTAACTATTAGGAAAGTTAAGTTACGTTGCCCGGCAACAAGATTTCCTTTCTTCTGCTACGACTCTGTCCCGAGGGTAAAAACACGAATTGAATTAAACTGCTGGTTGACAAAAACAAACAAGAGAAACAAAGAAAATTTCTGGGGTTTCACACGCTGCAGAACCACGATCTGATGAGGCAAGCCGTTTCGTGGTGGTTGCGGATTAATTTTCACCACCCGGGGTTGTTTAACGTGCACCCAATGCGCAGTATACGTGTACGCGAGCGTTTTTTCGCATTCCGCCCCCATCCGACTGCGACCGGATTCGAACACGTGACCTCGTGCTCGGCAGCGCAACGTCAAACCGCAGTGCATGGACTACCGCGACGGGTAAATTAATCGCTGGTCGTGACACTCCTGCCGAGAAGTTCAGTGTGACGGGCGAACATGCCGCGTGTCTCCAATGCGACGCTTCGACCAGACATATCCCATGGGCACGGAGCGATAAGATTTTTGCGCGAAAGGCGTTCAATCGCTAAATCTAAGCGCTCGCGCTGCCGCCGTCTGACTATATAGTATACTATAAGACTACTACGCCGCCTGAGCAGCCTTCGGAAATCAATTATAAAAACGCACTTCCGCGCGGGTGGTTTGCCTGCATGTATATATACGGCTCGCGTGAACTTCGTCACGCTCCAGCGAAGCGGTTGTAATCACCGTTCTGTCGAAGCCGTTTCATAAACCGTTACAGGTTAGTATGCAGACCCACTCACACGAAGCTACGACGTGATTGCCGTAGGCTATATAGACTTTCTTCCTTGTTTTGTCTCCTATTTCTTTCTTTCTATTTTCCTTTCTTGTTTTTTGAAAATTCGACAGCCCGCTTATATATCTGAACGCGTCAGAGCGTCACGCGGTATACACCGTTATCTGGATCGCACCGACCCGATAAAGCTGCCGTTACTTAAGCGCGCGTCAGCCGCGGAAAACAAGGGGGGACCACGTAATCGCCCGGGCGGAAAGAACTGCACGACCACCGGCTAACTGTGTACAGACCCGTCCTCCTATCACGACGACCCATCGCGGCATCCGTCATTTCGCCAAAATTTCGTGAGCTCGCGTCGTGACCGCGTCATTATATGCACGTATATTATACATTAGTCCGTTGAAGGCGCAATATCGCGATATCCACAGCCCCCTCTGCGCGAACCGTTTCACGCCTACGCTCATTCTGCAAGCTTGGTCAGAAAACTCAGTTAGGGACGAGACGTAAGGGGCTGGGGGGAGGATTGAAAGAAGCAAAAAAAGAGAGGATATTGAACAACCACCCTGGGAAACTTCCCGATCGCGAGTAAATATATGCGCCCAATTACGGAAAGGAGACGAGAAGCAAGGAAGCTCGCGTTGGCGGCCCCTGAATGGCGATTCGTGGCCAGAAAGCGGCAGGCGGAGAGGCCGCAATTACGCGCGCCACACGGAACAGCGTATATTACGCCAATTACGCGGCGCCCGTCACCGCAGCTCGTTTGCGGCGCACGAGCCGCCTCGCACACCTGCGTAAGTAAGTAAATAAACAAAAACAAAAATAAATAAAGTGAGCAGACCCAGCGAAATGCCCATATATAGTGCTCACAGGGCTACATCGCTGGTTGGAGAAAAGGCGAAAGAAAAATAAAAGAAATAAAGAAGCTGCAGGGCCATTTTGGCCTTTCCCAACGCTGATGACCCTGCGTGGCGGAAAGACACAACGTGGCGCAGAATGAATACTGTACTGGGGGGGGGGGGGGGGGGAGGAATAGAAAAAGAAAAGGTCGTAGCTGTCGCCGCCATTTTTTATCTTCTGTACGCGAAGCAACAGACGACCTGGAAGTTGCACTGGCCAGGCGCGTCACACAGCACGCAGACAATAAACAGAAGGCGACAAAGGCTGCCTAGCGGAAAGAGAGAGACAGAGAGAGAGAGAGATAATGTAAATATAAGGAAAACTATGATTTCAGGAAGGTCGTGTGGCGCCCACGGCCGCAGACATATATATGAAAGGCGCCCCGCGACCGCGCTATGCGCAAACACCGTAAAACCTCCAGGGAAAAAAAAAAAGAAAGAAAAGAAAACCAGTGCAGAGGGAAGACGAAGAAGAGCCGTCGCTCCAGGAAGACACTCGGAGGGACACATTCGTGGCGGTGCGCCATTTCCGCCCCGCGCCAGCAGAGCACATAAAAAAGGCGCCGGCGGTGCGTCCACGCATCGGCCACAAAAGGCGCCGCCAACCCCCCACCCCCCCGGAGCGCGTCGCGTTATGCCACAGCCTGCTGCCCCCCCCCCCCCTTCCACCCCCTCCACTCCATTTCCCCATGCCTTCCGCACGGGGCACGTCGCATTAGCGCCATAAGGGGTGCACAGTATCAGGCAGGGCATTATTCGTGACCTTCTCGAGGGCGGACCGGACGGAACGAGTGCTATACTCAGTATGGCATGGTTATATACGCTTCGACGGCAATATCTGTTATCCTTATTTCCTTTCTTTCTTTTTGCCGGACGCGCCCGAAATTCCGCTGCATACATGAAGCCGCGCTTCTTTACTATTCAGCGCAATGGTTGCCGCTACGCGGTTACGTACCTCAAGCTTCGGTCTAAGGTGAATGCCCTGCGTTGAAAGTGCTCGGATGTCGATGCGGAACAATTGCTTTCAAACACCTCGCATTTCTTCCAAAGTGTGTGTGTGTGTGTGTGTGTGTGTGTGTGTGTGTGTGTGTGTGTGTGTGTGTGTGTGTGTGTGTGTGTGTGTGTGTGCACGTGCGTGCGTGCGTGCGCGTGTGTGTGTGAGAGAGAGAGAGAGAGCGTGAGTGTGTAAGCGCGCGTGTGTGTGTGCTACTTACATCAAGGCAAAACATCAGATCCTCGCGACGACTGAACAGATAATTAAATGCAACACATCACGCGGCGGTAGCTGTCAATCCCTGCGCCTTCCTGGCCGTTTACGTTCCTCATCGCACGCTCCCAACGTTATAGCGCAATTTACTGTTTCGACATTGGTTAATTCGCCTTTTCCCCTTAGTTCGAACAGACTGGGAAGTCGCGGCCACAAACTACATTGCCATGGAATGAAAACTCGTTTAGTTCGAACGCGAAATCGTGCCGGTTCGCTTAACTCGAACGGCACCGGCGCTACGCGCGCAACGGTTACTAAAAGCCCGGGTAAAAAAAAAAAAATGAGCACACGGCGCTGCTCCTTTCCTAGACTCGAAGCTGCTCTATTTTTTTGTTAATCTTTTAATCACCGACGCTCCTTCCAACCACGACGCCATCCGCGTTCCCGCTAGTTTCCTGTCGTGCCACGCCCCCACTGAATATATAGGCTGTTTCGTCCGTTCAGCATGGCGTCACGTGGCAATTACACAGCGCCGTCCATCGAGATATACAGTCGCGACTCGAGAGCAAGAAGACATTACAGACCGCTTCAAGAAAGAAAAAAAAACGAATTCGGTCGTTTTGCCTATGTCTGGTAATTCGACTATTCGGATAATTCAACCCAACCTTGCGATGGCGGAACGTGCCAAATAAGGGGAATAGGCTAGATTTGCTTTCGTCAACGTCTATGAGGTAACGTCCATCCAAACCCTTGTTTCCCCCCTTTTTTTTTTGTAGCCTTAGATATGTTAAATATCCCACACAACCTACACACACGATCAACGCTCTCGGGACGGGCCGTGGTAATTACAGACCCAGCTAAAGAAGGAAGCTGCTTCAACGACTGGACCAAGCAACAGGCAGGAGCTGGATTACAGATCTCGGGGAAAAAAAACTGGGCTCTAATTCACGCTGTGAAGGCGGTCGGCCAGCCAGGCTGTGGTATCATCTGATCCGATAGAACAACGTGTTCCAAGTTTGTTATCGTTGTATATTTGCGTCTTTTGGCTGCGTTTACCGCTTCACAAAGTTCCGCACCGTCTTACCACGTTTCGCGCTTGCGCTGAGCTTTTTGGGCAGGAACCAGTCGGTCCGGCCGAGTCTGAGCCGTTGTGCACATTGACGTTGCCGTCCCCGTCGCCGCTCATTGTGTCCAGGATTCTTTTCGGGAGTCCTAGCTATGCGTGACCTTCCCATAGCGCTGCCACAACGCTAATCAGTAGCTACATAGGCGGGTTCTCCGTTTACATACGAAAGTGTAGTGACGTCACCTACTGCTTCGCATGCTGCAGTTACCGCTTCCCCGCAACTGCAGCTTATGCAACCATAATTTTAGCCGGGAAACGCATGGGGCGAATGCTATACGTGCTTCGCATTGTTCGAACGCACATTTATCTATCATGTGGATTTGACACGTCTTGCAGGCGTAATTCCAATGGAGATAGGCACTTTTCGCTCATTTCGCGGAAGGGTTTTCTGTCGACTGTTGTGTCGACGGTGACGAAGAAATCCCGGCACCAAGTGATACACAGCGAAGCTGTAAAAGTTGGCGGGTGGGCACACGTGAGTATTATTCTCTTGCGGTGCTTTTGAATCGACGACGCAAGTGCCTCGCCGCGCAAGCACCGCCCGGAACAGCAGGAGCGCAGACCGGAAGCAGCTGCTGACCGCCAAGAGCAGACGGCGACTCCGGGGGCGTCTGCTCCGTGCAAGCAAGCGCGCACAACAGACGCGGTGGGCTCGTAATGGAGCGGCGAGCTGAACCTTCCAGCTGCCACCACAAATTTCGAAGAAAGGCGTAGAAACCACGAAAGAGTAAATGAACACAAGGAAGAAATGTGCGTCACCCTGAAAAGCAGACAGACAGACAAACAAACAAACAAACAAACAAACAATAACAACAGATGTGGGGGGGGGGGGGAAGCAAGAAACTGCGATCGCGAGCTCGAGCAGAAGGAGCCCGACGGCACCGCTTGTGGGAGAGGGGCCCATTCAGTTCTTCGCTCGTGACCGACCGCTCTCGGAAACTAGATGACCACCACTCTTCCCCACCTTCACCCGCTCGCCTCTCACCCACACGCTCACGCATCCGCGTGCAAAGGCCGACGTCATGCCTCGGCTGGGCGATCACGAAGCGGACGGCTGGATGCAGCTGCAGTGCACTCACAAGCCGGAAGAGAAGATGAAATCGGAAGGAACGGGGGGTGGACGCGGTGGAGTGCCACCGCCAAGAAAGAAAAGAAGAAAAAAAAACAGGAAAGAAAGGAAACAGCGGACAACGAAAAATACGAGACTACCGGCATGCAGAGTCGCGCACCCGATATTCATCACGTATGTCACTAAACCAGTGTTCGAGTTCATCCGCTGCAGTCCGTAAAAACGCACTGTCCGGAAATGTGATGATGAAGAAGGCGGAAAGGGAGAGAGGGGAAGAAGAAAGGCGGGACTGCTTACGGCCACAAGGTCGCGAGGCGGCTCCCAAGCGAAAAGGCAGCACAGCAGCGACAACGTCCCATGACCTCAAGAGAGTTTTCCTTCATTCTTGTTTTGCCGTCGCGTCTCTTCGTCGCATTTCTTCCTCGAGGTCACGACCACCACAATCCTCGAGCTGCGATGGCGGCGGCAGCGGTCCACACGAGAACGCAGACGAGCGTGTCGTAACAAAAAAAAAGTACACAAAGAAAGAAGTGTAACAACAGGGCAACGTCAGGAAAGTGAGAACGAAAAGGGGTAATGAACGGGAGAAGTATGCGGCGCCAGTTCTTACATGGCCAAGTGGCAACGCACATGCGCCAGGCGGTCGCGCTTTTTTTTTTTTTACCCTCAGACATACGCGTTGACAGACGTAGAACAAGAATTAACGCGTAGCCCAAGGTTAAAGTGTGCTCACATCCTTAATGGGGTCGCAACAGAATGACAATGTCGCGTATACCAAAAGTTTACGAAACACGGGAAGCACAGAAACGGGGTATATATATCAAGCAAAACTACCATATATTGTAAAATTTTGAGTGTTTGCCCAAAAGGTTTTCGCCGCGAATTTCAGCACAAGTTCCTCGATGTTTCTCAGGTAGGCAGAACACCGATGCTGTACACTCCTTGCAATACTCAATCCCAGGCGACTCGCAAGCTGTACTAAAGGGGACTTCCGAAACGAATAGATCTAGCGTATCCTAAACAACTCGGCCACGGCGGGTAACCGGATCGAGTCACCGACTCCCTTTGCTGGCCGGCAATTTTTCTTGTCGCTTCCAGAGATTTCAAACTATTGCGACAGCTCCTCTTACAGTTCCAGGTTTCCCAGGTCTTCGCTGATGACCCTGGCCTCCCGCAAGCGACAATCTCCTCGCAACCAACGCACAAACACCGGAACCAGAAGTTGTAGCCCCGTGCTTTCAAGAAGTACCGTCACACTATACATTACTCCGTCTCTTCTTTCTTTGATCTCCCTCTCTTTCTCTGCGTATTTTTTTTTCATTCATCTTTCTGTCTCGCCCTTTCTCAATGCAGGGCAGCAAACCGGATATATAATTTCCAGTTAACCTCCTCGTCTTTCGCATCTCATTTATCTGTCTCTCTCTCTACACCATTACACTATCCGTAGAAAAGTGCTAATGGGAGGGGGGATAGTTGTCACGGATTCCAAAATGGCGTGAAACTTCTGCAGCAGCGCGTACGAATGCTCTTTTCTAGTAAATATGTAAGTTCCACACGGCAAGACTAGAGGCCACATAAAAGAATAACGGGGGGTGGGGGCTAGGAATGCGTTTGTTATCAACATTTGTGTTCTGTTTTTGTGGGAGGTAGAAACCCCTATTTGTATTTCAAGACTATACTTTGTTGTTATCTGGACTTGAAAAACCTGACGAAGTGCCCCTTTCGAAGCATTGGCTCCAGCCTGAGGCGTCCCATGTTCGACCAGTGTTGGCCACTTCCGAGTCCCCATCTTGCTATGATCGTCTGTCTCGCTCGGCGAAGCTGTACGCCATTATGCACAACTAACAAGATACGCTATCCGGCTGAGTTATGGATTTGACAAAGGAGATTACACTCTCCTTCGCTTCTTACACAGTTCGATTACGTATCATACAACGGCTGGTTACATCGAATTTCAGTGCGGCGCGCCATTCCCGTGACGTCACTTTCCCCGTTACCCCCTGTAGACAGACGGTCACACTCGGAACCCCTGCTCACAGCAGAAAACTCTCCTAGTCGTGCACTTTCTTCGAGAGGTACGCGGCGTTTCCAAAAGGGACACAAGCACTTCTGCGAGCTCGCGGCAGCCGCGCGACAATCGTGCCTGCGACCGCGGGGACCGCGGTGCTGGCGACGTCGCGCAGAATACGAGAAGGGGATGGGGGTGTGCTTCTCAATAAGGAAGAAAAGAAAGGGGGGGGGGGCTAACGGAAGGGCTGCGAAAGACGCATTTGTCGCCCGTCAGCGAAAGACGGAGTGGCCCATACGAACCGACGGGGCCAAACACAAACGCACATGAACAAGCGCACGTATAAACACACCGGCAGACGACACCAGGAACTGCGGGGAGTGAAACATGGCGGGCAGTGCTAAATAAGAGCACTGCACGACGACGGCTCGAGGAGGGGGTAACGCACGCGCGAAGCCTACCCGTACATCAGAGAGAGAGGGCGGAGAGAAAGGAGAAGAGCGAGGGAGGGAGAGAGAATCCAGATGCATTCTTCGCATAACCCTCCCCCTGTGCCCTTCTGCTCTCATCTCTCAAGGCACCGCGTCGTCGTCAACTTGACGGGCATCCCGAAACGGAAACCGCTTAAAGGCTGGACCCCAGAGCGCTAGCAGTGGAGCTCACAGAGGAGCGGCCACATCACAGAGGAGAACAGCGCGAAAGGATATATAGATGATGAAGAAGAGGAAGGTGGAGAGGATGCCGCTGCGCCGAGAATGGAGTGGCCAGAGCGCGCGCGCGCGCGCGACACAGGGGGACTAACGTATACGACACGAGAGGGTGTCGATTAGGGAGAGACCGCGTGACAAACGACGACCCCGCGGTCGTATATATAACAGAGAGAGAGAGAGAGGGGGGGGGGGGGGGTTGCGCGGGTCGTCCCACGCCGAAAGACAATGGATGCCACTGAGGAAAGAAGAGACGACGCCGCCAATGACATCGAGGCGCACACCGTCTCTGTAAAATGGTTTTGAAAGAATAAGAACAAAGAGAGAGAGAGAGAGAGAGATAAGGGGGGGAGACAAAGAGGGCTCAATCGCATGTGCAGTTCCTGGTGTATAGGAGTGCCTTCGCTACTCGCGAGTTTTGTTTCGCACAATCGGAAAAAGCGTGAAAACGCGGCTGACTTTGTCATTGACCGCAGGTCCTTATAATATGCGCTAGCGCCGTCGATTGTTACGCGATCCAGCCGTATGCTTTGTAGCTACGGTCAGGCTACCCGGTCGAGCCGGTGGCGAATTTCAAACGCATGCGCATTGACGAAACGTAAGGAGAACAGAATACACGTCCGGGAAACAAATGTATGGGAGGACTGCAACCAAACAATAAGCGAGCAAGACACATAGAAGGGGCGCAGCAAAGGAACGAAGCAACCAGGGAGATTGGCGTGCTTTAATGGCAGACGGAATAGCGCAACAGAAGTGGCAAAAGACGCGTCGTAGTCGGAAGATATATACAGGTGCCTGCGTTTTTTTTCTTTTTTCGAACAACGTTAGAGAGAGGAACTTACACTTAACCGCTGCTCTGTTTTCGCTCAGATTTAGCGACAGAATCGTGTTTTCTCAATTCTCGTCGCTCAGCGCAATATAGATGAAATCCTTGCTCGGATCGTAGGGAAGAAAAAAGAAAGGCAAAACAACGCGTACTCGTACTGGCCCCGCTACATGTCGAAAGCGATTGACTGATTCACGAGGTTCAACGTTCCAAAGTAAATGTGGAGCTATGTTTTATAGACGCCGCAGCGGGGTGCCCCGGACTAATCTACACCAAGCTGGTGCTTCCCTAACGTGCACCTAAAGCTATAGGTGCACGAGCGTTTCTGCATTTCCCCTCCACACGAAATGCGACCAGGTAATCGAACCCGGGACCTATAGTGCACAGCCCCACAACGCCATAGCCACTGAGTTACCACGATGAGACATTAAGAGAGCGATGATACCGCACGAGCTATAGGCAGACAGTGATGCGAAGAGCTTCATACCGACGATGCGGAGCAATAACACACAATCACTGATGGCGCGAAATTTGAGCGGTGACGAAGCATGGGCTATATAGTAAGCCCGAAGTCTTGTTAATTCATCCTAATGAAACATGCGCTCACTGCATTGCAGCACGGGTTCGTAATTCAATGAACAAGGAGCATAACAGGCAAATCGACTTCTCCCCCCTCTCTCTCTCTCTCTCTCTCTCTCTCTCTCTCTCTCTCTCTCGTTCATTAGCGGGAACGGAAGGCCTCGCGAACGACGCCCCGTGCATGGAGAGGGCGACGACCGCTCCCGTAGCCGTGCCGCCGACGGGAGACGGTCGCGCGAAGTGCACGGCGTTTTGTTTTGCAGTATTTGGTTTCTTTTAATTTCTACGGCCCTCTATACGCAGCGCAGCTGCATTCTTTATTTCGGCCACACGCACGCGACACCCTTTCTCGGGTGACGTTCTCTCCAAACGACTAATGCGCCGCTCAACTATCCCCGGCGAGCATTACACAGCAAATAACAGCGCGCGTATCCACAACACGGCAGCTGGAGGATCGCCGCTGCCCCAGCCGCCATTTCGGCGACGCGCTTCAATGCACACGACCGCCAACCGTCCGCCGCGTGAAGCATCCAGCGAAAAATTTACGAGGCCACCGCGACTGCGGTCGAAGAAGCCGTTGCAGACCAACGAGTGCCCGGCCTCTGCTGCGGTATACTAGCGGCGATGCAAACGAGAGCCACAAGGGTCGGAACTGTTCATGCGTTGCACGTATTCGACACAGTGCGTCGTTAGGCGATTTGCAATACAGTGCTAAGGCTTCGGCTAGTTAGTAGCTGCCTATATAACGTATGCGATGGCGAGAAATCGTCTCCTGCACCGATGCGCGTGTATTTAAACGAAGCGTTTCGACGCGTCTAGGTAACGCCCGAATATATTCTATACAGTCGGTGACAACCTAGGCGTGCAGTGGCAAATGCATCGCTGTCCTACCCGTAGGGAACTATAGTACAGATGTCCCAGCTCACTTCCGTGACGTCACGGCCGAGGCCAACCTCTTTCAATGCGGGCGTGTTCCTCGAGAGGCTAGATTCCTAGCGCGGATTCATAGATGTCACGTGCCGTGCAGTGAATGAATGAATGAATGAATGAATGAATCAATCAATGAATGAATGAATTACGGGGTTTTTACGTGCCAAAACCACGATTTGATCATGAGGTACGCCGTAGTGGGGGGACTCAGGATTAATTTTGACCACCTGAGGTTCTTTAACGTGCACCCCTATATACAAGTACACACGAGGGTTTTTGCATTTCGGCCCCATCGAGACGCGGCCGCCGCGGCCCCTATCGATCCCCTGGAACTTCGAGGTCAACAGCGCAGCAGCACATACAGTGTAACGCCTTTATAACAAAGTGCTCGGGGCCTAACAAATTATTCGTTGCACAGGTCACTTCGCTGTAAATGTCGCGCACCTCTAGCTCACAATAGAACCGGCCGGGAACTGCCTTATTTCTCCGTTATACAGCTCATTTCGTTGTAAAGAGGTCGTGTACGTTGTAGAGGCGCTCGACTGAATAGCCACTAGGATATATACACCACCGCTCTTGCAGTGAACTTTTTTTACGTTGTCGCCGAGTACAGAGGGCAAGAAGAACATCGTAAAAGTGCAAGCCTTCGTCAATCAGACATCATCATCACTAGGCCAGCTATATGCGGCTGACCAACTACCGCCTTTAATTCTCCGCAGGGTTTGGCATCCTCGCCCTCTGCAGGGGAGGACCACATCGAACACTGTAGCAAACGAACGCATTTAATTGGCACAGTGCAAGAACGAATGAAGAGCGGTTAGTTTTGTTCGCAGGAACAACTGCTCGACTTTATTATTCACGATTCGTGAATGGTGTAAATGCCATGCTCTGTTCAGGGCACAATCGGAGTAAAGTGATTGTTCCATTGTGCAGAGTAACACAATGTGCAAACCAAATGACCTAATCTCTTTTTTTCTCTCGCACGCACGTGCGTACGCTTTTTTGATAATATGACTACATATAAAGTGTGAAACAAACTAGTAGTGCATTGTGCTGATCCGGTGTTTCCTTTTTCGTTCTTTATTTCTTTCTCACTAAATGTTCCTTTTTTCCTTGGCGTTTCTTGCTTTAAACCTATCTGGAGTCGTAACCGTATAGCGCCCAATCGCACGGCGGCAGTTGTTTCAAGTTGCTGCAGCCCCGATCTTCCTTTCTGTTTCTTTCCTTCCTTATAAAAGAAAAAACACGGCTCCCACCTAAGCCGTCGTCGATCCAGTCGAGCGGCGGACGAGGAAGGTCAAGGGCGATAAAAGAGCGGACGGGCAAGAACGAAGAGAGAAGCGGGCAAGAAACAGAAAGCCGCGTCGACAAACATGCGCGCGTCCGCGTATCAACAACAGCCCCAGAAACGGGGCCACGCTTCCTCGTTATCCCCAGCGGCGGCGAGGCCCAGGGGTTCAATGGGCGCGACAACGGGCTCTCACAACGCGGAGAACGAGACGGCAGCAGCAGCTAGCTGCTGCTGGCAAAACGACAACGGCTGCAGTGGCATTCGGGGAAAGGCGAGTGCGTGTGCGTATACGCACGCATCGGTAGTAGCGAGATCGAGGAACGGGGAAGGGACGCGCGTATATAGCGCGTACTATACGCATACACACACATACGCGAACACTTACACGAGACAAGCGACGCCTTTATGGCCAGCAGGGCCGTCGCTTATTTCCTCGCGCTCGACGCTTGCGCGCGTAGCGCGGTAAACGCGTACACTACACCGACGACGCGCGACCCTTCGCCGAGAAAGTCGAGACTATACGACGGGCCACAATTGGCGGTGACGGGGCCGGCTAGAGGGCCAGAGTGTGTTGTCGCCAGTGCCATGACGGGATGGAAAATCTTGCTATTTCTTTCTTTCTTTCTTTTTCTTTCTTTCTGTCTTTTTATTTCTTTCTTTGCAATGACTCTTCTCGTCTGGACAAAAAATGCTGCCACGTTTTCTGCCTCGTCTACTGCTCCCTATTCGTCTTTCATGTCGACCCACCTTCTTGCGTACTCTGTTTTGACGGGAACTGTGTAGAGAGACTCCGCTCGCAATAGACTACTTCCTTGTCCCTTCTTACGAGATGCCGGGGCTCGCCAGCGAATAAAGAGTGTCGCAAGCTGCCTTCTCCGGTCAAAACAAGGATGAGCCAGGAAAAGGCACCGGTACAATAAAAATGTTTGATAAACGCATACACGTGTAGCTCTAGCAGATAAACATGGACACTCCAGAAAGTGGTTGGGAAAACGTCGCCGCGGTAGCTCAATTGGTAAGAGCATCGCACGCGTAATGAGAAGAGGTGGGTTCGTATCCTACTTGCAGCCGGGTTCTTTTTTTTATCCACTTCTTTTCTATTAATTTATCATTTCTTTAACTCAATTAGTAAGTACCAATAATTTCCCCTACGCTGTCCTTGGTGTGTTTGTTGGCTTCTTATGACATGACTAATAAAAATCGGGTCCCTCGGTTTCCTTCCTGCGCGTCACTACATATGAAAATGCATTGGCGTTCCAGTTAATTCTTTTGAGAAAACGCTGTTTTATGCACTGAAGTACAAAAGTGACGGGAACACCAATGCATTTCGCCGGACACATTAAAAATTAACATTACGAAACTGGTGCAGTCCAGAGAATTCGTTGGATACGTCTTGCGAACTCACCGGCTATAATTCGCAGATTTATATATGCGCGGTAAGAGAACTGAATAAGAAGTTAGTAGAGGTAATTATGCTATTAGGCATTTTGATCAAGCATTAGCACTGTGCCATCTGCACCAGGCAATCTTTAAATATTTTGGACCCAAAGAAAGAAAAAAGAAAGCACACCCGGTATAGTGCATTGCCTCCGCGTCCGATGCGTATCGCATAGGCGAGAGAGAGAGAGAAATAGAGAGAGAGAGAGAGAGAGAGAGAGAGAGAGGAAACAGGGATAGGAAAGGCAGGGAGGGCAACCAGAACAGCATCCGGTTTGCTACCCTTCCCTGGCGGTGGGGGAAAGGGAACAGAATAGAAGGCAAACTGCTAAGTATCACAAGGGACGTGGCTCGTAAGCTCAGTATCATCTCCCAAAGTGAGACTTCGGAGGTCAACACGCATCCGCAGAACAGGTTTCCGGAAAGCTGACCCTCCCTTCGCAAGCGAATACGGGCGCGTCGCGCCTCGCATACCACGGCGAAGCCAATGCGGTCATCCAAGCATTTCGCAGCCGAGTTCGCAATACTCCCACACTCTTGCGAACGCAAGGTCAATTGTTTGACCGGACACCCAACTACGAGAAGGCGTGAAAGGGCCGGCGTCGAGAATGCTTAAACAAAAAAGCGGAACCGCCGCTTCACCGACTCCACGCAGAAGCGGCGTCAACATGCAATTGGGGTGCACCACGGAATGCGCGGAACAGATAGCCAACCAAGTATACGTACCACCGGTTTTGCATAAAAATAAAGGGTGCGACGTAAGGAATAAACCGTGTCGAAGGCGACAGAAAGTTACTTGAAATGATCAGATCGACAGACCGCCGCACCTCCGCTAAAGCAGGAAGGAGACAGATTAAACACGCACCAGCTCAGACAGAGGCCATCGTCCTACAACTGACTTAAGATAGACTGATGATGATGGTACCAGCGCCCATGTGCCCTACATTGAAACCGTCGCAACACAACGGGAGTCAATTGAATCGGGGGGGGGGGGGGGGGGGACGCGGGGCCCCCGTAGACCCCGGCGCATAACGCGGCATGCAGGAGTGGGAGCAAGCACCTATAGGGCGCCATTATTCGCGCACACCCTCCCCGTGCGCGGTTCTCTCTCGCGCGGGGTCAAACGAGTGCGCGAGCGGTGGCATCGAAAATCACATCCTGCTTCATTTCACCCCTTCTTGCAGGCGCGCCGCCATTGTATGCACGCGCCAGGATGCCGGCGGCGAAACGGGAACGACCGCCGGTATACTTTCGCTCTTCTTCCTGCTATCGCCGAGGCAGCGGCGAAAGTTCGGACACGGCCGAGGGTTACAGGCCGCGGACCGGCCAGCCTATAGAGGGCGTCGATTAATTGACGGTTCAGGAAGCGATGGCGTACAGAGGACTGAGAAAGCTTTCCTCAATGACTCTCTCTATAGGGGCTGCGCGGGCGCAGAACGTTTTTCTCGAGCACGCATTCACCTTCGAGTCAGAAATGGCTGTGCCGTTAAATTCTTGCATCCAGTGACGGTGGGCAGTGGGCAAGAGACAACGCCGCGAGGATCGCACGCGGAGCTGCGGAAACCGAAACTATACGTCGGCGCCAAATTACGGTTCCCCCCGTAAACACGAAACGCGCCAGCGTCGAACGGCTCTCGGCCAGCTAGCCTACATCGTCGACCCGGCGTTCGTCGTCGTGCGAGGAAGCGACGCGACGAAATCCGCAGGCAGTCGAACGGGTCGAACCAGCGACTTCTCGATCGCGCGCGAGCGGATCGCTCTCCTAGAGAGCGGCCACTTCGAGAGCCGATTGCAATTTCCGGAGACCAGCTAGGCACATGTCAGAGTTACTGCACATGCGGAATGCAACCACCAGCCAAGTATTAGTGTACGCGTGAACATAGCGACCGCCCCGCCGGTCACTTTGCTATGCTATGGTCGGCAAATGCTCCAAAATAAACTTCCACGTCTACTAAATGAGTTTAATAAAAAAAAAATCGATATTCGCAAAGCAACATTATCTGACTTGTACACATTCTTTCTAGCCTAACATTGACCGCTAGAGCTGTTTACGATTGCTATTTAATTATATTGTTTCAATGTCACTATTAATAAGCGTACATTGTTATGAAATGTGCTGTCATTCGATGCTGAGGTGAAGTATGTTAACGCATGATGACCTACGTGGAACAGTAACTAATGTGTTTAATTTTATGGTTTTGTCAAGGTTTATGGCAATGTTGTGCTTAATATGATGGTTCTGTAAAAGTGTACGACCATGTGAACAGGACGTGTGTGCCTCTGCTGTTGTCTTTGCCAGCGTGGGGGCGAAGGACTCCCTCAAGCCATCCTTGAATGGCTTTTCCCTTCGCCTCCCATCACATGTATATGTGATAAACCAATAAAGAATCAATCAATCAATCAATCAATCAATCAATCAAGTGCCGTCACACAGCGGTGGCACGCCGGGCCAGTCACTTCATGGGAGCGCACCTTTGGCGCGAGCCCAAGCGCCCTACTTCACGCCTTGTGCCTACGGCTGCGAGATCTCGCTGCGAGTGACCAATGAACGTGGCAACCACGTCACGCGCATTGATGCCTTGATGAAAGGTGCGATGAAGTACGTACACGTTTACATGTACGTACTTTGAACAAATGTCTTCTTTCTTTTCACATAAACAAACGCGTTTTTGTACGGGAGGCGTTGGCTTAATGTTAACCGCCATTCAACGGAACGTTGGATCCGCGGTTATAACCCTTGACTAACGCGCTGTGACCAGCTTAATGCAGTCTACGAAATAAGCACGCTTGCCCACACAGACTTTTCGAAATGTGGACGCTGAAAAATTGTTTTTTTTTATTGTTGTTAGTTCATCATGCGAGCCTGCAGACTGCACTTCATAACAGTGCATTCAGTGCACACAAGTGTGGCGAGCCCGCGGACTGCACCCGCCTTACCGCACTGGACGTGTATATCTTGGCGCAGTAGCTGTATACTTTTGTGCACGCTTCCACCATCTCTCCTTTTTACAAAATTTCGTCCGCATGGGTTGTGGCAAATAGGGCAACCTAAAAAAAAAAAAACGAAATACCCCGGCAGGAATTCGCGTCTCACCGAAGAGCGGTTTTCTCTTCCCACTGGTTCAAGAAAGTCTTATCAGTGGCACATCGGCGAAACCGCCTCCGACGCTCGGCGCGCCAGCGCCCAGAACGGAACAAACAAACGGGTCAAATCGCACTCTCTCTACATGCTATACGCGCCTGTGCGCGGGAAACGAGAATTCCACAGCGTTCCCGTTCCCTATAGAGCGAGGGGCCGTCCACACACGTCGTCAGGCGTTACGTGGGACACACACACACACACACACCCTCGCGCAGCGCCGTATCTACGCGCGCACCTAGATCTATAAACGGCCCGAGGCACGCGGCACGCGTGGGAACGAGAGAAAAACAAACAAACAAAAACGTCGGTGCATCTATACTGCTCACACGTGTACTTCCTTCCTCCCTTCTAGTGCATGCCGCAGTGAGTAAGCCGAGGCACCGCCCTCGCCTTTCCTTTTTTTCCGTTACTTTTTCTCTCCAACTTTCTCGCCAAAGAGTGCCGCCCCGACCGCGATATTATACGGATACGCTGTACGCGGACGGACGCCTTCCGGCGCGCGCGCGCGAAAGCATGCATATAATATCGCAATACGCGCAACACGCGCAAACATAACAAGCCTGCAGACGAACGTTCCCGGTAAGTCACTGGCGTTCGCACGCGTACTGTACGCACGGAGGTATGCACTACAGATGCACGGGACTCGTTCGCGTATGCAGCGCGCCTCGTGCGAAATGCAGAGCAGACTTCATTCCCACAGAAGCGCGCCGCATGCGCGTGTGCGTGCTAGTTGCGTGCAGCACTGTCGCAACCTGCAGCCCCCCTAACCCTCCGCACAGTTTCCTACAAGGACGTACTAGAGGAAACTCCGGCGCTGAGATCGCTCAGCTACCGTGGAAATAACGGTTAGTACATGGTTTTATCTATACTATATTCGTGTCTGTGGTTTGAAACGTGCGGATGACATATATTATTTGTCATGCGCTTCGTCGTTATAAATTTCAAAACGAGTGTCATGGTTTTCGTAGCACAAACAATCATACTCTGTGCCCATCCGTAATCATTGGGAGTCGTTGCGTTCATGACGCGATACTTTACTGAAGGGTGATCAATTTGCAGAACCGTAATGTTGTGTGAAGCCAGAAGACGAAGTTCTGAGGCCGCGGGATGGAATCCCAGCCACGGCGGCCGAATTTCGACGGGGGTGAAATGCGAAAACACCCGTGGTACTTAGATTTAGGTGCACGTTAGAGAACCCCAGGAGGTCGAAATTTCCGGAGTCTTCCACTATACGGCGTGCTTCATAATCAGAAAGTGGTTTTGGCACGTAAAACCCCATAATTTAGGACGAAATTCTGGTAAATATGCGCGTGCACTGCCTATATAATACAATATTAGTATACTATTATATACTATATATACACAATTTCAGCTTCCATAGACGATATCACCAGACTCCCGTCCAGCTATTGCTTTCAGAAACCTAACGCTGCGAGATAGAGCGCAGAGACTTTGCGTATCCACCCACAGAAGCGCCGCGCAGCACACGGCAGGGGAAACGGTTTTCAGTGGGAGACGATGCGATTTCGCGTCAGCAAATCCGTCGCTCATCTTGAAGAACGCGCGCCCACGCAGCCGTACAGTGTATTAGTATATTATAGTCCAGCTTACCGACCTGATCGACTAGGAACCGGCGCGCTAGAACTTACAGGATCGAGCCCGCGCGCGCGGCTCGGAACGCGCATGCGCGTGGATGGAAAACGCGTGCTTGGCTCGAACGCGTCGATCGGGCGTCAGCAATCGTATAATACATTTTCGTGCCTCCTCTATAGCGCAAGGCATTGGAATATACTCATGGCATATAATGTATAGAACGGACGATATTTAGTATAGCGCGTCTAGCGATATACGGTAATAGGCTGGCAGAACATTGTTTAACTGCGCGAACAGACGAACCACAAAGACAGCGAAGGACAAGGACGGGCGCAGCCTTGTCTCTCGCTGTCTTTGTGGTTCGTCTGTTCGCGCAGTTAAACAATGTTCGCTAATATCTACCAACTCGCCCAACAACAAGTTCTACTAAACTATGGCTGGCAGAACGCACGGCGGATAAGCGCGCACATCACGGAGATGTCGCGCGGATGTCGGTATATACGTTACGTGCAACAACGACACTGCAGAAGACGAGGGCAACGTGGTGGTGAAAAGCATTTATTGGGCTATATATACAGAGAGGTGCTCGGGGACAGACCTCTAGTTGGTCGCGCCCCTTGCAGTACCGGGCGGAGTCTCTCCAGCTGGCGGTAGCGCACGACATCCTCTCGGCTGATGCAGCGCCGCACGCAGTTGTGTGCTTCAACTTGCAAGTATATAAGCGCGCCGTGCATGGTGTGTGTGTGTGGGGGGGGAGGGGGGGGGGGTTAGGCACCCCAGCTCCGAGAGATAACAGCGAAGGGCAAATCAAAGCAATTTGTCTGCGTCGCAATTTCCTTCCTGTGGCGTAGCGCGCGGACTTACGTGAGCGCCATCACGACACTGCATGCCGCAACACTCTGCCACGTCAAGGCGGTCTAACGAGTGCTAGGGATAGCTCGCGTATAACCGTGAACAGCGCAAGAGACGCGCCGTTCAACTTACAAAAGCGTGCACAGCTAATACAAATCAACGCCTTAGGACTCCCGAGTACAGTGGTGGCCACGTGGCCGCATAATTTTGCCGACTCTCGAAGCTGCGTTTCCGAAGCGTCTATAATGCCCGTGGTTGCGCTGTGTGAACAAGTAAAATCTGGCACTGTCGTAGGACGCGTGGCTGTCGTGGTTCCGTTCACGAACTGCCTACGAATAGGGCGCTCACGCAAAAGCCTCGCTCGTATTTACCGCGTGATACATGGCCGAGCAACGAAATTAATGGACGAGAAACGACAGTTCACCTGCGATGGAGAACGCGAGGCCGACACACTTCAAAAGGTCTCGGCTGCACAAAACTGCCGAGGACAGAGAACCATTCGCAACATTAAAAAAAGAAAGAAAGAAAGGTGGTAAGCATGCGTGCAACGTATGTGTACGGGCGAGGGAAAAGGCCCATTACACGCGGTCCCCGCCCGCAGAATCCGCAGTGCACCACGTGCAAGGTTCAAACAGGTTTCACGAACGGGCCCACCTTCACGCGCAATGACCTCTCTAAACAATGTAAAAACACATTTTGAGAGAGAGAGAGAGAGAGAGAGAGAGAGAGAGAGAGAGCGCGACGCCTTCTTATTACTCAAGGGGGTCTTCCGCTTTGAACGCAGCGATGCGAAACGAAACATTAAATAAATAAAAAAAACTATAAATGATAGAGGGTGCACGGTAAGGGGGGTGGACGAGATGGCGCACGGTGCGCCAGCGTCAGTACGCATCGTTTTCTTCAACCTTGTAGCAAGAGGGTCGCGCACAGGAGCGTGTGCGTATCTGTCACAGCCGAGTTTCCTTCCATAGCGTCGCTTGTTTGCTGTCCCGCGATGACAGATGCGTCCGCGCGGGAACGAAACGACGCCCTCCGCTTCCCGTACACTGCACGCAACTGCGCGGAGGAAGAATGGAACCCGCGCTCTCTCTCCCTGCCCACACCCACAAGAAAAACGGGGCCAGACCACGTGCAGTGGACGTCGAGCATACGCGCAACAGACAAAAGCAGCCATACAGCGGGGGATACATAGCGGCGCCGCCGCCGGCACAATGGGAAAGCGCCCCGCCCCCTTGGGTGGCTGCCATGGGTAGAGTGTGTCACAGGGATGCATAACGCACCTATTGTGTATACAGCCCTGTCGGGCCGCAGTGAGCGCCTCGGTTCCTCGTTTTGTTTCTCGTCTATACGTGGTGTCCCACATTACTCGAGCCAAGAACTTAAAGATGAAAGGCGCGTCGGAAGCGAATTGAAGCGAACGCATACTATTCGCTATAGTAAGTCCGACAATTGTTTTCCCCCATAACTCTCCAATTAGTTAAGTTTAATTAACCAACTTCCTAATTATTGGCTGAGGACCCCAAGTATGATACCGAGATTTGTAGCGCACCTTCAGAAACCACCGATCGAGGTGTTTCCTTTCCGATGCGTCCCACGTAGTCCTTTCTTCCGGGTTGCGAAGAAAGCCCGCGAAATATGAAAAACACCCGAGTGACGGAGCGTTTGCGCAGTGGGATCGCGCTGCACTCAAGCGTGTGTTCGGTGAACAAGGTCGGCTACATCGTGACCGGCGACGTGCAAGCAGGCAGGGCGTTCTTTATCTCACCGGCAGCGCTCGGCCAGCAGTATGCAGTACTCTCCCAGTACATGCAACCATGCATGTACTGTAGATTTAATTTTTTTTTTAACGGCGTCCTCCGAGTTGAAGTATAAATGAAACATAATGGTGAAATTTCGCTGATGCGAACGAAGTTGTGCATGTGTACCTTGTCGAAAACACTGCTTACTCAGGGATGCGCTGTAGTCGACAAGTTGTGCCTCTGACCGGTACCACGCAGCCTGCGGTGTATACATATACAGTTCACCAGCGTACTGTCGGGATAAACTGAAGGCGAACAAGGAATACCGGAGCTGTAGCGCGTAATTGCACGGAAATGCGACGGGCAATCGTCACCCTGTGCTCGGTTTCTATACGCATGCAGTGGGTCAAAATGTACGTTTGGGAGGCTGACGCAGGTCACCGTTGTAAATGCAGGTAAATTTATACGTGGAAACGCAGCGAGGCAATCCAGTTATTTCCGACTTGTTCGCGTTTGAATTAATGCTTTGTAGTTAATGCACCGATACAGCGGACAGCAGAATGTATGAATGAATGAATTCTGGGGTGAATTACGTGCCAAAACGATCATTTGTTTATGAGGCACGCCATAGTGGGAGACTGGATTAATTTTGACAACCAGGAGGATATGTTGAACGCGCCCCCAATTCACGGGACACGGGCGTTTTTGCAAGCGCACAGCAGCTGTACAAAACTAATCTCCAAGGGAGTGTCACAGGCATCAGACCCCCTTCTTGATAGCTTGCACGAATTCATTCCACAGTTCGTTAAAGGTCAAACAAAAATAATGATTCCACGCTTCAACGTCCCAATTCCGATGATGCGGCTTCGAGGACTAAGCTTTAGTGGCACACTGATTTACCGCCTTCAATCACTATGCGTGCGTTCTTCGAAACGCGTAAAAAAGAGACATCCTTCGCGTGTTTCCTTTTTAAATTTCTTTTTGCAGCTTTACTCCGAAGCAAATAAAGAAGGAACACGAAAAAGTGGAACGTCATGCCACGAAGGATCAAACAGCTGCGACTGCCTGACCTGCAAGCCGTTAAATCGAACAGCTTGCTTTTGACCCAGGCTTAAAATGAACTCCTGGGGAATTTCCGAACGTATGACAAAGGCTAAAATATACGAAAGAAATAAAGGACAAAATAATGAAAGAAGAAAGACTGCTCTGCATACGCAAATAGCGAACCGACCCTTCTTTTTTGCCGTGATTTCTGCTGCAAGTAAGCCCTGTGCGTGAGTGCGCAAGCTCACAGCGGCTTTCCTCCACTCTCTCTCATCTTTATATTCGCTCTTTCCCGTCTCCCAGAGTTGGGTAGCGAACCAGACGCACCCGTGCCTTCTCTCTTTACTTCCTCCTGCTCGCGCTGCAAATAACTCCCAAAAATTTCGGCACAACACCCTCCAACGTCCGTTGCGACTTTGAATGTCGAGAAATAAGGACCGCAAAGTGACAGCCGGTGCGTATGGTTCACGTGGGATTGCGTAGCCGGGGGGGGGGTCTCTACAGGGATTTATCGCTGCGACGCGTCGGCGATGGAAACGAGAGAGAGAGAGAGAGAGACCGCTCAACACACCGGAAGCATGATGCCTTCCCCACCGCTCGATCACCGACTTGATCCCGCCCAAAAGTGAAGGAAGCGAAAGAAAGAAAGGAAGAAAGCGGGACTTTCGGGGGGCAGTATGTGCGCTTCTCGAGCATTGTGCGGCAGCCCCGGCTGGCGAACGCAAACGCTGCGAAAGAATCGCTCGATCGCACGGCGCCGCCGGAATTTCCTTCGGAGAGAGTCCGCGCCGCGGGGCCGAGCTTATTCTACCCGAGCTCGAATCTCGCACGTTCGAGCGGACGTTCTATAGAGCGCTCAGGCATGCGCTCGCAAAGAGTTACTGTATACGCTACCAAAGGTAGCCTACCTTTGGTAGCATATAGAGCAACCTTTGGTAACATATGCAGTAACTCTACGCTCGCAAAGGCGCCGCGGAACACAGCGACGAAGGATCGTCGGGAGCATAGAATACGCGTGCCCTCCAATAAGAATCGGAGATATGACGAGACGAAGGTGGAATTTGGCAGTGTCCGCGACGGCACCACCGGTAATTCTGGCAAGAGAGCGTAGAAGCCGTTTTTTAAACGAATCTCGTGGCACAGCCCAGAGCGCTATATATAAGAACATTTCGAATGATGCGCCGTCATAGATTACGGAAGCGAAAAGGTACGCTGAAAGTGTAGAGCTACACATACCGGCCCCGGGATTCGTGTGGGTAGAGCGTGGATCTTTTCTACGATTTGGGCACAAAGGTTTTGTTAAGGAAGCACACTACAGATTCTTTGGTTGTCTTTTGATGTTTATTCGTGTGGCGCGCTATTGTCTCGCAACGTTTATTTGACGCAGTTAAGTGTTTTTGTACTCGCACTTTAATTCCGTTGAACGCTTTGTATCGTGCAAATAAATTGCGACGCCTTTCTTGCACGCGTGTCTGCTAAATATCTATGACGCTCTTTTAAGTATGTACTTCCCATGCGTATCATTAATGTTCGAAGGCACGTTTCTTGTTATTTTTTTACAATGTTCTTACATAGGGCCCCTAAAATGGTATGCATATGATGGCCTGTAAATACGTTAATTGATTTCATATAATAGAAGGGGGAGGGGGGGCTTCAGAAATGTCATTACAGGAATCCTCAAGGTCGAGTGAAGCCAGAAGGCCCAAGTTTAGGCAAGCCCACGTATACACTGCTCCTCCCGCGTATCCACGCTGGATGAACGTCCACATACCCGGCTGCACTTTTCCTGCAGTGTTCGCAGTACGAAGCTCAATGGCCGGATCACTTCCGTACTTTCTTCGCGCGCTATACGTACGAAGACGGGGACGGAAAATGGGGACGACCGCACGGTGCGCAAACTTACAACTGGTTTATTAGTGTCGGATCACGTACAAGTACGAAGTATGTCACCGCATCTCCATGCTGTATCACCACAGGAAGGCGCCTTCCGTGAAGTAAGGCTCTACGCCGACTTCCCATCCGCGAAATGAGACGTGTGCACTTTTGCCAAGAAAGCAGGGCTATACCAGAGTCCTTCCAGCGTGGCTGTGAGAAGGGCGCCGGTTGATGCTGTCTCGTCAAGAATGGCAATCTGCGTTACATTTCTTTTTTTTTTCTATCGGATTCGCGGGACAGAGCTCGAGAATGGGACGACGAGGGGGCGACCAGCTGCGCACTTTCGCGTGCGCACAGTTCTCATAAAGGGGGGTGACGGGTTAAGCGGAAAGAGCCACGGCTTCAGATAGCTGCCAAATGCGCAACTGGCTCGGCACTTATTACCAATCTCGTAACGCACACAACGGACACGGGGAGAAAGATTCCGAGACAAGCTGACGCACAGGTGCTTCGAAAAGTGACCCCACAGGAAAAAAAAAAAATGCTTACTAGTCTATAAACAGTGTGTAGATTTCCGTGCTCACCTCGAAGACTTGCGTTCTCTCTCAAGCTAGTTTTTTTTTTTCGTATCGACTTAAACGTGCACAGACTTTCTGCAACTAACGCCAACGCTAAGTTAATGCCGATCACAAAACGAATTCACTTGCCAAGGACTTTGTGTCTACATGCAAGGGATCGAGACGACGATCCAAGGCACGAGATGCCGCGTCGATCGCCCCGCCCACCAGCGCGACACAGAGCTTTAGTTTAGGGGACTCAAGCGGCTTGCGCACGCAAGAACTAGGGGCGACGGTACTGCGCATGCGCAGTAGCGTCGCGTGCGCAAGCCGCTTGCGTCCTCTAAAGATATAAACCTCTCTATTACGTGAGGCGCGCATTTTCGTCCCCCTCCTGCTCCGGGGGTCGCAGTGCGCGTCGTCGTCTCGTTCGCCCGCGTCGCGCTTCGAAATGACGACGGCGTACTGAACGGTGCACTTACAAAACTTTTCGCACTCCTCAAACTTCGCCGCCGGAAAGTGGCGCACGGGCGGAGCCATTTAGCTGGAAAGTCTCGCAAGGCTCGATTGACTGTCCTTCGACTGCATGCGGGATCCACCGGCAATCAACGACGCTCGCGGCCGTCGATAGCGTGCACAGCAAAAGCAGTCTGCGGGAAGTCAATGTGTGCCGACTGAATTCCGTCCTATAGGCTACAGGTGGTGTAAGTGCAGTCTTCATGGTAGAGTGTATAAGCGCGACTGGACGAGGACGAAGAAAGAAACAGATACACAGACACAGCGCTTCACTTTCAACTATAGATTTTATTTTCGCACGCATCAATAAATATATACCGTGCGAATAAAACCTAGAGTTGAAAATGAAGCGCTGTGTCTGTGTATCTGTTTCTTTCTACGTCCTCGTCCAGTCGCGCTTATACACTCTACCATGGATTCTAACCAATTAGCCCGCCAACGTGTTTTAATGCAGTCTTCACCGCCCCTGGCAGCCTAGCCCCGGGCACCAACATCAATAACCGTTGGACACATAAAGTTTATTCCTATCCTATCCTCACCACGTACAAGCGGGGAAATAGAAATAAGAACGGTGGAAGAGAGGATCGAAATAAGGAGGTGTATACGCGGCAGTAACCGAAACGGGGCCAAAAATTAATAATAACAGCGTGTTATACGATCGAAACGGAGGTGGCACACGACGCTCAAAACTCCCATCAGCGCCTTGCTTTATTCCTGCCAAGAACTCGAAGTCGTTCCCCACAACACAAGCACATGTATTCGGTCCAGTTAAGAGGCAGCATTTCCCCCCAAAAAACAGGTGCTCGTACGCCGCCACTTAACTCCCACCTATATCACCGAACCCTTTGGGTAACGAGCGGTGTGTAGCCGCGGACACACGGGCTATTCGGCGCCCGTCATCGTCGACGCCGGCGGCGGCAACTATTACGGCGTGGACGCTCGCTCGAGGACTGTCATAAAACGCGGTCCCCTCGTGGGACTCGCCCGTGATTGGCTATAGTTCTGCCGGAGCATGTTGGTCGTGGCGCAGGCAAATGCGGCGTACAATTACACGAGTCCAGCGCTAGTAGTACCTAGCCGAGAAGTATATGCATAGCTTAAACAGATTGCACGGGCGCCGCCTTCTACGCGTAACGTAACACGCCAAAATGCGCCGTAACGATCGTCGCGGTGGACGACAAAATTACGTCGCAGCGTCAGACGTTGCGCATCAACTTGGAGAACGAGGCAGGCGCTCTTTTGCTGCTCAGTATGATCAATAACGAGCCCAGACATTTTCACGAACGCACGATATTTTCGGTGCACTAAAGTCGGTCAGCGAGGAATAGACGTCACTCGCTCCCTTCTCAACTTCTGGAAAAATGCTTTTCCAAGCCAGGCGAAAATGCGGACAACCATCAAGTTATCGATAAGAATTACCTAGTGGCAGCCTGGTCGGACACGTGGACTCAAAGGGCGATTGTATACTAGTCGTCCGGCGGCCCCCGAAAAGGATCGGCCCGATTGATTGATTACCGATTGATGGTATGCTCCAGAGCAACGCCGCGATTGCGAGTGGCTGCGTGACCGATGGCAACGCATTAAATCCGACCGCGCGGGGCCATTTCAAATTGCGCAACATCTAGTACACGAGCGTTTTGCAATCGGAATGCGGGCCGAAATCTCCCGACGAGGTATACTCTCCTTGCAAGATTTTTTTCGAATAATATCGCGCGAGCGTCGACCGCGCGGCGTGTCAGCGGCCCTGATATGGGCATTCGTGAAGCGAAAAGCGCAGCAGACGGCATTCGAACTGGAAATCGTCCAGCGTGCCCGCGCATACTGACGCCGATCCCAGCGCATTTGGCCGCTGCAAGGCCGCTGACACGCCGTGCGGTCGACGCTCCCTCGCTATATATAAATTAATTAAAGAAAAAGAAAGATGCAAGGGTATATACACGCGCAAAGAAACAGAACGCCCCAATCGCTAGGCTGCCAATGCGGGTCAGAAGGATAGTCCAATGCCAAACTCTTCACATATGACGACCTCAGAAGCGAAGTAAGAAAAAGAACGATAAGAGCTCCGCCAAGTGACCGATTTCGTTCCGCGTAACTATGCCCCCCGATGTATGTGCCAGCAAGCGCAGAACACCACAGCGATCCCTGCAGCTCCAAACGAAATGCAAACACGACAGCCGTTCACGAGAAGGTGGCGACTTTCAACAGTGGTCAGGCAAGGCAAGGCACGTGCTGGAGCCAATGTTTCGACAAGAAGACGTGTCTCGGTCGGCTCTTGACGAAAACAAGCCCGCTTCGTTCGCTATAGCGTATGAGGCATCGCTTGTTCGAAATTCACGGCTTCTTACGAGTACGACAGCAGCCGGTATAAAAGGGCTTTGCAACAAACGTCGTGCCTTACGAGGGTGCCTTTGGGGCGGCGCCTATTACCGCGTTCTGTTCTTTCTCGGTTACCACGAGAATATATCTGCCCGATATCAAACCGCACAACACAGACAATGACATAAATGGGGATATAAACCAAAGCAGAAGGGCTCACCTTCCTCATGGGTCGTCTGCTCTTGGCTGCCACCACCTTCGTCGCAGGTGTCTTGGAAGCGAACCTCCTTGTGACCGTTAATCCTCATGGCTGAACCACGAAACCAAGCTGCTCGGGCGACGTACGACCGAGCAGACGACAATGCAGACGAAATAGCCGCTTCTTCTCGGCACAAAGCGACGCTCGAAATGCCACGGGGACAGAAGAACAAAGCCTCGCAACACCGCAGATGTTGAGTCTTGCAGAAACGCTCGACGATTACGTACACCGCGAGAAGACGGGGCAGGCTGCAACTTCCGAACACGCAGGTGAGTTCCAAGTCACAACCACTAATAAGACTGGTTCGTTACACAGCACCACTCGCGCGCTTCAAGACGTCAAGCAAGCAGCTGACGATCTGGTGCACGAAGATCTTGTCGCGCGGCAACCAGAGAGACGACGACCGTGCGCTACGACGCGACATTCGCGTCTAGACGCCAGGAAAACAGTGCCGCACGCCCCCTTCGTACTACTACGCGTTTCTCGCTCTGCACACACACTCACACATACACAACGAGAAGGCGAGAGATGCCCGACCCGAACACAACAACCAACGCTCCTCCGCACCACCGGCCGCCAAAGGCAGACTGCTCGCCGGCCCGCTTTTCTAGAATGAGCCGGCTTTGGGCCGGCGCTCTCTCGGTCGTAGCAGACGACGCCGCGGTAGCAGACGAACCGGAAGAGAGGCAGGAGCGCTGCGCCAGTTGAGAGCGCGGGAGCGGAGAATACCGTCTGGTGGCGCCACATCGCGAGGGCAGATCGAAGCTCTTCTTACGCGGATGCTGTCAAATTTCACAGCCACGCGCTGATCCTCGCATGAAGACTTCTTCTGCACAGAGCCGAGCTTCCGCGTTAAAGGACGAAAGTGCACCGTAACCTTAAAAGAAATGTGCTGGTTAAAGAAGCAAAGAAAAAAAAATGCGCAGTGCTGACTACGTATCCTGCTAGGACTCTTTCAGGCACTAGCAGGCATTGTTTGGGATATGATTGGCTTAAGTGAGTTTGAAGAACTGGTGAGGCTTATACAGTGCTGACAAATGGCCACGTCCTCTGCTATAGAGGACTGTCAGATAAGCAGTTCGGAGCAGGATTCCTAAACCATAAGGACATGGCGAGCAACATTGACGAATTCTACAGCATTAATGAAAGGGTAGCAGTAGTCGTAATAAAGCTGAATAGGAGATGTATAATGAAGGTAGTACAAGCCTACGCTCCAAACTCCAGTCACGATGATGATGAAATAGGACGGTTTTATGAATATGTTGAATTAGCGATGCGAAAAGAGCAAACTCAGTATACTGCAGTCATGGGCGACTTCAATGCAAAAGTGGGGGAAAGCAGGCTGATGAACAAGCAATGGGCAACTACGGCGTCGATTCTAGGAACACTCGAGGAGAGATGTCAGTAGAATTCGCGGAAAAGAATAAGCTGCGAATAATGAACACCTTATTCAGGAAGCATTGGAACAAAGATTGGTCCTGGAAAAGGCCTAATGGTGAAACAAGAAATGAACTCGATTTCATATTTTTTGCCGATCCCAGCATAGTGCAGGATGTAGAAGTGATAGGTAGGGTAAAGTGCAGTGATCATAGCTTAGTGAGGGCTAGGATTCACCTCAATTTGAAGAGAAAAAGTAAAATTGGTCAAGAACAAACAGGCCAACCCGGACGCAGTAAAGGTAAAAGCAAACCAATACAGGTTGGCTCTTGCAAACAAATATGCAGCCTTGCAAACACATATGCAAAAAAAAAATGCAAACCAAATGACACGCGCGCTCAAAAAGAATGAAAGAAAAGAAGGAAGAAGAAGAAAGAAAATAATGCGAACTATAACGATGCCCGAGTCTCGAAAAAGAAACGCACACCTATGCAGCAGGCAAGGAACTGGCAAGCACAATGCCGATGGGTAACTATCTTTTCGAAGGCGTCACGTTCGAGCACGCTGGCTATCACGGCGCCAGATGCAGACGTCACGAAACGAGCACCCCAAGACTTATTCTGCTAAAAAGAAAAAAGAGAGCCAGAAAGAGGCGCCCACAGCGCCTTGTAACTATCCAAACAGAATTAAACGAACTCCACAGCAGTTCAAACAAGAAACTCGTGGCCTCATTGTCAGCGGCGCTTGCGGGAGCCGATCAATACGCACTCTTTCATTACACGATACACGGGCGATAAGACTTTTTTGGCACGCCGAAGGCGCTTCCTCCCAAACATTGGCAAAGGCGGCCGAGCTCTTCGCGAAGCGGCATTTTAAATAGACCCATTGTTGTGCTCTCTAGGTCCTAAAGAGCTACGTATTCTGCGTCGAAGCAGCCATCTAGGGCCTTCATCGTGCTATAGATTATTGGTTGTTTGCTGAGCCGAGCCGTTTGTTAAATCTCTCCACAACGCCGCCTATCGCATATTCTTTTCGACTGGCAGTGGCTGCTTCTGTTTCTTCGCCGCATTCATACTTGAATCCTCGGCGTTGTTTTATCCTGCACCTCCCAGCATGCCCTTGTTCTGTCAGCAGCTGGATTCCATCATGATTGGAGTCACGTATTCAATCGATACGGTCCAGCGAATCCTGCCCCCCCCCCCCCTCCTCTCGAAATCGATCCTAGCAGAGGAACGCGCGCGAAGACGGGCCAAAATCTTGATAACGGAACCCGTTTTCTATATGCCGCTCTCTCTAATTCTCGGGAAGCCCATCCTCTGCTATCTGTATAGACAAACGCGACCTCGAAAAACTCTTGAGCGTGGTAGGAGGCGCATGCGTTCTGTTGTTAACAGACGTGCGTACAAGTAGCAGCAGACTTCTGACTAAGATGGAAGCAGACGACCGCTTAGCAGCAGACGACCACGCTATACCTTGGCAGACGAGGAAGGCGCTGGGTGTGTAACCCACGACAGCTAGCAGGCGAAGCGAAACGTCGGTTTAACTACAACAAAAAGAAAACGGATACTACGGCGCGACCACCAGACGTAAACACAGCGCTGCACCAGACGAGAGAAAGAGAAAAAAAAGGAAAGCCATAAAAACAAGAAAATGAAGAGGGCACGAATTCCTGAGAAAACAGCTGTGTCAGCTGCAGACGACAGTGCAAAGGCGCAAGCAGAAGTCGCGCCACTAAGCGGATGAAAATATATCCTTGCGTGGGAGGGAAAATAAAACGCAAGATGGCGCGCAATACTTAATAACTACGCGTTGGCAGGAAACAAATAGGTCTTGGCAAAACCGTCTCCCGAGGTCCTCCTTTTTCTTTCCTTGCGCATCGCGTTCAAGACAAGCTGGCATAGTGCCAAATGAAAGTAAAGAAGTCTAAAAAAGGAACGCAGTGCCGTTTTGTCAACGCCTCGTTCACTCACTTTAGGCGCTAAATAAGACAGGGATGCATGCTGTGCCGCGGTTAGAGGCGGAACAGTGCTCAATCTGCGGCTTTCAACATGCGTACTCCACGCACATGAACGTATACGGACGACCTCAAATGTTTGCACAAAGCATGAGAAAGAAAAAAAAGAGAGAAAAAAAACTGAATATTTACGGCATCGGGGCACGCTGTCCGGTATTCGTATTTTCATACTGCGCTATGCGAGCAACATCGCGTACGGTTTTACTGGCTATACGGTCACGAACTGCCCGGAAATTCAACATTTTCTCATTGTCCCGCGGTCCGTATGCGCTTTCGACACCAACTTCAACAGGACACAGAGATAGCCAATAATGAGCTGCCCTGGGCACCACACAGAGCATGAGCATGGTAAACAGCACAGGGTGGTAACTGTACATTTCCGGGGCAGATCGAAAAACTATTAATTGGCACCCAGCGTTAACTGACCCGTGGTATTTCTTCCAAGCCTATACCGCAACAAGACTAATGCTGCTTAGATTGATCTGACAACTGGCGTTCATTCAGCATAACATGACCGACGGCCGAATCAGAGTGCCATAATGATACAATAGAAGACGGGGACCGAACCCACATTGTCTTTCTTTCTTTCTTTCTTTCTTTCTTTCTTTCTTTCTTTCTTTCTTTCTTTCTTTCTTTCTTTCTTTTTCTTTCTTTCTTTCTTTCTCAGGGGCGCTGAGCAAGTCTTGATTTTATTCACGTTATTCGTATGGCCTGAAAGCATAACAAGTTACAACACAGCCTGACGGAGACACCAGGAAGCAAGACTCGTTGGCAAACCTCGCCATACTGTACTAACTTAAACAAAGCAGGACTTCGCATACCTGGAAGGAAACAGAATAAATCAATCGACTGCGGCTACAAGTGTTATTACAAAACCATTCTCGGCGCGAAGCAATGCGAGTAACCTTTTTGAGAAATTCAGAAAGAAAAAAAAAAAGAAACGAAGGCTGCATGCACCTGAGTAATAACCTATAGCAGTTGCACGAACAATGAAGTCATTCTTTTTTCAACTATGAATACGAGCACCAATTTTCAGCCACCGCGGCGCCATGAATACGAGCACTCCCTGCGTTCTATCGCAAAACGAACAAAATCATTCCTCCTACAGCGGGAAGCAATCGCTCCTATAACCATCTTTAATCACGCACACTCGTGCGCCGAGGTTCTCCACATACTACGCTTTACGTTACAACTGAAATCTATAGTCAGGTAAGAAGTTATCCAGTCGGCTATAATGGTCGCCCGCGAGGCACTCCCAGGAGTGCTCTTTAGCGGACAGCCCAACCAATCTTTCCGTCCTCACGAGGGATCAGTTTCTTGCAATGCTAGATTCAGTATACCGCGCTATCCCAAACCTCATATCCACTCATCCAGACCCATTACTGCACCACAAAGTGCCTCATTATCCTCCGACCATATAGCAGACGAAAGCTATATAGAAGCAGACGACATCGCAATATACAAAGCGCAGCGTTGCTCCCATAATCGCACTGGCTTCACCGTGGTTTCGTATTAACTAACTAGACCGAGCCATATCGTCTCTTTGAGCAAACGGGCTCTACCGGGTATCGGAAAAAGCACAATAAAGCTAACGTAACCAAGAAAATAACGTTACTTTTCGATGGCGCAAAGTCAGCGCTCTTTCATCTTTCTGCGAAGTGCCCAAGGCTATACAGAGCTGACTGCTTCCTAGACGAACAATTCAAAAAGCCCAACCAAATACTCGCCGGACAGGAAATGATCGCAACGTCACTCCCAATGCCAAATGGTTCGAATCAGAGTTGCTATTCTTATCTATACGCGCGCCTAAGTTTAACCGGAGTGGTTTTACGTAAACGAAGCCCGTGTGGTCGTGTGAATGCTGTCAGAACCACGCGTAACAGCAGCAATGACGATATGATTTACTATAGACGCAGAACGTAGTGTTTCGGGCGCCGATTACGAGCGCACTGAGCGCTAGAAATTAGAGCGATCGAGTCACTATAGCCGCCTCGGATGAAAAGATACAAAAACGAAAGCGCGCTAAAGCCAGCGCAGCTGCGCTTCAAAGGCGCGAAAATTGAGAGAAAGAAGTCATGAAAAGAAAGAAGAAAGTCCGAGTCTACACAGCGTAGCAGAAGAAAGCGAGCCCGACAAAAAACCAGGTCAAGCATCGCGAGAAACGGCGAGGAAACGCTCCTTTAAACAGACCACGCAGCAGAGAAAACAAATCAAAACATCTGAAGGAGAAAACGATCCTCCCGAACTGCCCCTCGTAGTTACGAAGAAAGGAGGAAAACGAAGCCGAAAACAACGCTGAATTAGAACGAAGACGGGCCAGTTGTGCTCGCTTCGGCTGAGCAACGTTCCCGTAAGACCTCGCGTTTCCTTACGAAGCCGCATTCTGTGCGTGCTAAAAGAAGAAAACACACAGAAGAAAAGGCCGCATATAAAAGATCGTCAAGATCGTCTGCTTCGCCAGGTTTCGTCTGCACAGCGCGGGCGTTCATCGTGTGCTTAATGCCGCAGTCACGGCAGCCGACAGTACTAATCGTCTGCAAAGGCGGTTACGTGAGGACGTGATATATTCATTCCCGCGCTTTGGCCTATGGGCTACTTGCAGCTCGCTCACTTACGTCTCGAAAGTAGGTAGAAAGGAAAAGAAGAAAACAAAAATATCCATAAGGTTCTTGCGAAAGATCACTCGGCGAGCCTTTAGTGAGCACGCGTATGTACGCGACTACGCTGCGCGCGCTGTATACGATGCCTAAGTTCCGCGAAGGGGGATAAATGGATAAGAAAGAAAGAAATGTCATTCATCTACGCAGGGCGTATAGTGTGCTCGTGCTGTTTCCTGGCCCACATGCAACCAGGGCTGCGGCGTGTCGATCGTCTGCTGCATACACATAAATCAGCACGGCCCACAGTGTCGGCGACTCGGCGCTCCTATACGGTATATCGTCTGCTCAAACCAGCGCAAACGGTCACGCGACCTGCTCTCGAGAGCGCCCCCCATCGCGACAGCACCTTTAAAGATGTCTTCCAATACAATTTGCCATAGCTTACGTTATTCAGTTATGGGTGACGTGCTTATATGCAGTGGTTAATGTAGCTAACCAGGCATCATAATCACGGTGTGTGTCCGGGCTATAGTTGGTAATCCGTGAGCTGCACAGTGCGACAGCAGACAAAGGACGGAGAGGCACGACGGAGACAAGCGGTCACATAAGCACGCATTGGGCACGCGCTGCAGACTAATGTGCAAGAACAGACTTACAGAAAGTCGCAATGCCAACCATGCATTTGGGTGGCCGAGCAGCCACGACGTTTCTGCTGTTTGAGCACGAGGTAGCGGCTTATACAATCCGGCCGTGGCGGCCGCATTGCGATAGAGGCTGAATGCCAAATGCAAAGAGAGTTCGGTGCACGTCTCCAGGTGGTAAAAATCAACCCAGAGTTACGGCGATCTACGCGGTCTCCACCACATAGCCAGCTTTGTGTGATGTAATAGAATCATTCCAACAGCCAATCGTAGCCATGATCTTGAGCTGTTCATTAGGAAACAGCGTGATTTCAAAACGCTTAAGAGTGAACGAGACAGCGAAAAAGAAAACAAACAGGAAACGCAGACGGCGTTGAAGTTTCACAACTGCGTTAACTTATAGTTCCACCCCACGGGGGCAATGTGACGAAATGCTACATAGTTCTTAAACGGCACCGCCTCCTGTTTTCTGAAAATAACCGTCTACAGAGGAAATAGAAAGAAAGAAAGAAAGAAAGAAAGAAAGAAAGAAAGAAAGAAAGAAAGAAAGAAAGAAAGAAAGAAAGAAAGAAAGAAAGAAAGAAAGAAAGAAAGAAAGAAAGAAAGAAAAAGCAGAAGCCTAGCATTGAAATAAAAAAGAAAAGAAACAGACGACCCTTCCAAACGTGCTCAATCTGCTTCGCGTTGTTAGCATTCGTAGAAAGGACTTAAAACTTGTATTGGCTGAGTATGGAATGCCGTATTGACGCTGCATGGTTATAGGGAGCATGTCAACAGTGACCGCATTCGCATAGATAAGAGAATGCGTCAATGTGACACGCAAACACATTTTTACACGCATCAAATCCTGAAAGTTGGTAACACCTAGAAATTCTAGGAACTCCTGTGAATCTAACACATAGCGAGCATTCCCACGTTCGTGCATCCTGCCATATTTCCGCCCGTAAGATACCTTGTCCAGGGCCCATATTCACTAAACCGTCTCACACTATACAATCCTTCATAAAGTAGAAAACTTTCAGCCAGTCCTGATGCCGGACATATTGTTAGCGAAGTCAGCTGGTCAATGGTGACGAGCATTTAACAAACGTAGACTTTGTGAATTCGGCCCCCCTTTCATGCATACACACGTATATACGGGCGTGTGCGACGTTTCGAATAGACAACACGCAAGCGAATCACCCAAGATTGCCAATTAAAACGGAATGCATCACGATGATTCGTTCTCGGCTACAGTTGATACTTGCCGCTAAAAGGTCGAACCCAAAAACACATACACGAAAGAAGGCATTTCGTGTGCATGCGTCCTTCTAGAGGCGCAATTATATGTCTCCCACATCACGACGTCGACTTCTCGCAAAGTATATCACGAAGGAGGCGAAGTAACTGCCGCTTCTGCGCCTGACAAAAACCTTATCACTGTGACCTCTTATAAAGATGATCGTGCCGAGAGTTGGCTGGTAATAACCGCTGGACCGAAACGCACACAACGCGACGAAGTGTCGTCGAGTCGACGCAGCTAGCCAACCGGAGCGGCCGAACAGTTCAACGTACTTGAATTGGCGCCAAACAGGCGCCTGCACACTTCCGACATGCAAGCCATAGCAACGGAAAAGAACAAAAACAATTACACAAAACAGAACTGCCAGGACGCAAGACAACCGGCCATGCAGAGGCTATAGGGGTCCAGCCGCGTTCTTATTCGCCCCCAGCGCGTCTCCCTTGAGAAATTCCATCACGGGATGCAGCTGCACGAGCTATATGCACAACACTCGATCACCATTCCAAAACGATAGCGCGCGGCAATCAGAGAACTGCATACACAACCTCCCCAAGGGCGGCAGCCCCGTCAAATCGCCGAGACGTCTCGTGTGTATATACAGCGACAGTTAGCGCCGGCCTGCAAACTCTCAGCCATTTGACCGAATTCGCGGTGTTTACACGTTATAGAAATCGCAGCAGAGTGGCCGCTGTGCAGAGCAAGAGAAGAAAGACGGCCATCCAATCGCACGCGCACAAGGCAAGACTCTTGACACATAAAGCCGGGTGGCACCAGTGTGTATACCAACCACTCCCTAGGAGAAAGAGGGGGAGGGGGGGGCGAGCTAATTTATAAACCGGCGCACCGCGCTCGGGCGAAAGGGTTAACGAACGGGCTCTTCCGTTTTGGGAGACTCGCCGAGTGAACGCCACCCACAGTGACAGACACCCTCACCCCATCGTCGACCCATAGAAGAAATAAAAAATTAAAACACGCACGCAAAGAAAAAAAGAAACGACAACAACCGAAGGAAACACACCGGAACACACAAGCGCCACGAAGGAAGCCAGTCGACTCGGCGACATTGACGGACGACACACGCATACGTTTCATAACGAGGCCAGCGCATGCGCCCCGGCGGCGAGCACGTCAAGAGACAACGGATTCATTATACCTCGCCCATATTTTCGCTCTCTTGTTCCTGTTTTACTCGAGACAAAATGGGCGCGCGCTGCAACAAGCTTTCGGCTCAGTACCGCGGCTGTCACGATCTGTGGTTGGTCATGCAGCCCGCTGCGAGGGCCGTAGCAGACGAAACGCAAGACGACGAGCGCGCGTCGTCTGCGAAAACGTCGTCTGTGTTGTGTCTGTGTCGTCTGCAAGCAAAGCGCGTCGCAGACGTCGTTCTCAATACACCGGGTGTAGTATACATACGAGCATGGCAGGACGTGCGCACGTTACCGGCGGCACAATGCTCCCCACGAAAACTGGCTGCACGAAGTCCATTGTTTCCAGTGTCAAGGGCTCTGGAACATTTATACGGATCACTTACGAAAGTGATCGCATTCACCGAAACGAAGGCCAGCAAAACGGTCGATCGGATATTACACGCGGTAACAATGATACATCACCGTCTTTGTCTGAGGAAATACATTACCCGCGTCGTACATATGGTGTGGCCAGAGACCTGTGGCAGGACGATGTACGACAAGAAATGAAACGGTGGATGCAGAAGTGAAATCCAGCTCACGAAAATGCTGGGTGGCGTGGAAACTCCAAGTCCTTGTACTTATGTATCCTATATATCGTATAACAAAAGTTGCAACCGCGTTGAAGGCCTTACTCGCGTTATTAAGGTTCCTGCGGTCTACAGGGCTTCACGACAGACTAAGAATGCCGCCCCCTACCGCTCTGTAGTGTACGCTTTTTGTTCGTGCTTGTCTCCCTTTCTTTCTATCTCCCCCTTCCACTCTGTTTCTCTTTTTATCCCCCTTAACCCTTCCCCCTGCACAGGGTAGCCAACCGGAACTACCTCTGGTTAACCTCCTTGCCTTTTTCTGCATTATTCTCTCTCTCTCTTGCACTTGAATGGACAATAAAGAACAGTAAATCAGCTTAGGCCGGCGAAACCTTTTCTTCGAAACTATCTTTATTTGTGAAGGCCAGACACCCTTTTCTGACGTTTTTCTGACGTTTCGCGCTTTTGCCTCAGCGCCAGTATGTCAGTGTGACATCACGCATTAGAATGCACTCTCTTCTATTTGGGTCGCTTCGGAGTAGGAACAGTTCTCGAAAGTTGCTAATCTGAATCTTAGGTTTCTTTAGAATACAATGTAGTCCTCCTTTATCGGTAAGCAATTAGCTGTGGACCCCAGTAGACGCTGCCAAAATCTTTGACGTCACGGTAGGATGGTGCGGGAACTTCAAGGCGGTGTCGCCACCGATGTTTCTTTCTAATGTCTTTTCTGGTACGCTAAGCTTTCTCTCACGTCAAGAGTGGCCGTTCTGCTACCACAGAAGCGTAAGCACTCAACATGTTTGAAGGAGCGGTAACATGAGAGCTTCGCCTTTTTTTTTTCCTTTTTTCGTAAGGATCGAGGAGGTTCGGTGGCTCCAAGTATATGGATTTTTTTTTTCTCAACCACTACAACGAACTTGATGAAACTCGTTGAATTTAAAAGAAGCTAAAGATCTAGTGACTGTACGAAGCAGATATTTTGTTATGGCAGTCATTTTTTTAACAAACATTGTTATACATTGAAAGAAAGAAAGGCTCTCGTATCAAGTTTACAACTCTGTAGCTCAGCAACAAAACTTGATATCCCAATTCACATTTAATAAAGCATCTAAAACGGACGAACTTGATATCATACATCGGTCGATCTACTATTCATCACTCTGCAATATACCACTCATTCGTTAGTGGGACTTCTGTAAACCTTTCGTAAACAATATTGTAACAATTTACCGGAAGCTCGAAATTTATATAACAAAACTGTTCGCTTGAGATGCTCAACACATGCAGCTTAAAGAACCGCCGTAACTGTCTTTTCGGTGTAGCGTTACGGATTTGCAACCTTCCTGCTACGTTTTCTTTTTAAAAGCTTAACAGTTTTTGAGAATTCTTGCAAACATGTGAGGCTCTAAATCAAAATTTTGTTCGCCAGAGTAACTAGAATTTATCTTTCTCTCTGAACTACAACAGATTTCTTTGAAACCGGTCCAACGGCTGTCTCGTAAAAGCACTTAGACATTTTACAGTATTCGAATATGGAAATTGTAACGGGTCACAAGCTACAGCTTCCTGCGCTCTAAAAAATTTGCTAGTCCCGCTCTTCGTAAATAATTTACTGTATAGCTGTTGTATCGTTCCTATACGACCCAATTTCTGCTTCAGTACTCAGGAGTTCGACACGTCATGACGTCACGCGACATCTTGTTCCAGTCCTGCAAACATTGCGGCTGAAGTTATTATTATTATTATTATTATTATTATTATTATTATTATTATTATTATTATTATTATTATTATTAATCTATACAACGTCGCCATAGCTAGGCTTAGTGCTACACAACGTCAGCAAATTTTACTCTTTGCAAGGACTTCACGGTAACGTCGACGACCTCAGGTCCGGCGTTTCGAGAGCTAATTAATTAGTATTAAATTAAAACATCTCTTAACCGTTTCACAACCTTCATACTCGCTGGGTCGACATTTCACGCGACAGAAGCGTACCATGTGTCAAGCAATATCAGGGGGGAAAGAAAGTTATCCGCGGGCACTTGAGCCATCGATAAGTACGCCATTGTTTAGAGATACAGAGATAGAGCTTATCACGCTGTGACAGCTCAAGCGCGAGTCGCGGGCTGCCGGCGGGTTACTACCTCAGTCAGCGGCAGATTACGGAACGAGGTAATGAGGCACGTATCACCGACAACTTTCGTCAAGTGACGCCGACCAATACGCCGACTTGCGCTTGCGCGATGATGCGGCCCGCGTCTACTGCCCGTCAAGACTATACAGGCCAGCATGCACGTGCATAAGAACGTGGGGTTCAACGTCCCGCAGCCACACGTGTGTGTGTGAAGTGATTTTTGGAAAGGAAACGGAAAAGATGAGTGCAGCGCCGTAACTGTCTCTCACAGGAGGACACCTCAACAGCACTGCACGGGGAAGGGGGAATGGGAAGAAAAGGATGAAGGAGAGAAAGACTGGACGAACGTGGCAAGGGGGAAAAAAAGAATGTGAGTGCGGGGCTCACAGCCGTGCTCTCAAGTGCGTCGCATTGCAGTAGTCTAGCAGTGCCGAAAGAGCGTGCTTCACGATGGACGAGTGGGCTGCAGGGAATAGCAGCGCGGTCGCCGTATCGTAAGTCAGTCCCAGTCGCCGATAGACTGCATGCACACAAGTCCGTGCGCTCCACATCGAAGGCAGGGCAGCGAAGTAGCCCCAAATCGAGCGTCTCCAAATCGGCGCAGTTGCTGCACGCGGGGTCGCCAATTGCAGCCACACATCGGGCTATGACAGACACTACGTAACGGAGCGCTCCGGGTTCGTTTCGACCGGCTGGGGTTCCTTACGTAACGTGCACTTATTGAGCTCGTTACGCGAGCGTTCTTGCGCTTCGCACCCGTCGGGACGCGGCCGTCGTGGCCGGAATCGAGCACGTGACCTCGTGGTGGTCAGCCGCAGAACGTCACAGCCCCGGAGACACCACAGAGGGTCTTACCGTGTGTGTGTGTGTGTGCTGGGGGGGGGGGGGGGGGATAAGAAACGCATGCGTGTTTCGTGGAACAGACACACGTCGTTACCAGCTAATCCTTTCGCTATCTCTTGCATTTCAACCACCGCCGAGATCTGTACGAATGCAGTCGTGAACAGCGGGAAGGAGTCAAGGCGCCGGTTCACGCTGTTAAATGGCTGACGCGAACCGCAGGTATACATATATACACCGCCGCATCGCAACGGATCTGGTGCGAGGGGAGTTGCGAAGGCACACGCTCGCGTTGCTGCGTTTCACCCGTCGACTTTAGCAAATAAAAAGAAAGCTTTTTCCTAACCTACGTCATAGTAAAATACAAGTGAAACTGCAGTTTTTATACATTGCCTAGAAAAAGAAAAGAAAACAAGGCAACCGGTGGCTGGCATTCTCGCCGACGGTAAGCACTACATGCAGTATAGAAGCGCTCTCTCGAACGGCATGCAGTACTACATATGTGTGGCCGACGAGTTGACGCTGTATGTGGTTCGCTCGAAACGTACTGCCGTGAAATACGATTTCGTTCCCCAATTTCAGCCGCAGCTGCGAGGCAGCGCCGCTCGACTCTTAATAGGACGCAAGAAATGGTTCCGCTGTAGACGCAGCTTGCATTCAGCGTGCGCGTATTTTGCAAACGAGTTCGCACTGTGAGAGTTCGCACCGCGAAGCGACCCAAAATACGAAACTCGGATAAAGCCACAAAAAAAGATAACTCTGGGGCTTTACGTGCTAAAACTACTATCTCATTGTGAGTCCCGCCGTAGCCGGGGGGGACTCCCCCATTAAGTCTGACCCCCTATGTTTCTGAACGTGCACCTAAATCTAAATACACGTTTCTTTTTCTTTTTTTAAAATTTCGCTCTCAGGCCGGGATCTCATCCCGCGGCCTCGTGCTTAGCAGCGGATGACTGATGCCGCGATTGTACGTTTGTAGGTAAACCCCGACGTTTACGAAGAAATCAAAAATAAAACGGAGGTATTAATGCTTCCATTATAAGGACGCCGAAGACGACGAAAAGTGCATTTGGATGACCATACTATATGTTACATATATATACTTTCGTTCTTTGGTTTTATTTACGCTAAGCGTTGTCGTCGTGAGCGTTCTGTGACATATGCATTCCGGTGGAGGTAGCACAATGCTCCATCATATGAAAGTACGGCAAATCAATGGTGTGTATACGAAAGTCGTTCATGTCAGGCATCTGTTCTTGTACAGCGTAAGCATTAAGTAAAATGCGACCGCACTAATACCCATATCGCAAAGAGCTGATCATGTTTGAGCGATAGAGCCCCTCCGAAATGCTTATTCATTCGCCAGTCACACGAGGTATGTGATCGCCCGACGATGTCCGCACAACAACTTGACGCAACCGCTCTCTGCTCGTTATAAACGGATCTAAATGTAAATGCTTCAGAAGAACTTCACTTTGGCCTAGTTGGTGTTTACTGCATATCATACTGACCGCAAATAAAGACAGGGACAGGCGGAAGAGAACACATAAACAACACGGGTGACCGCCTTTGTTTATGTGTTCCACCTATCCCCGTCTTTATTTGCGGTCAATATGATATGCAGGATCTATAGAGGGCCAAGATCACCCAGCTTTGCTGTCTTTCCCAAACGGGGGCTCAGTAGAACAACGGGGCGTGCCTCATGCGTGCCTTTCACTGGACAATGACCGACAGAAACTACTAACCCAAGATACGCACGGGCGCGCGCATGGTGGGCCAGGTTGTACAGTAGTTTACAATGTATACACCGCGAAGCTGCTCCACGCGCAAAGGCCACATAACAGCTGTGAGCGCATCATCGCGTGTCGGCGCCCATAAACGGTGCCGTAATGAGCCCCGCGCTGCAGTCTCGACCCACTTGGGGGAAAGGCGTGAAGCTCTGCCCTCTCCTTCGTCGTTCGCCGCTTTCGCTCGCTTTTCACTCCGCGTCGGCGTGGCCCATTGTAGGCCCAAGCAGGACGCGCGCGGTGAGCGCAACAGAGTCAGCCACCGCTTTCCGCATGACTGAATCCGCTGCTGTACACCGTTCCCACACCGAAGGTCGTTGGCAAGCACAAAAGCCGAGTGAACATGGTACAGGTGCCGAGTATACCGGCACCTGTCTCATGCATGCTCGACGAGATAACTAAGGCCTAACGCAAAAACGCCCGTGTTCCGTGCACCGAGGGGGCACGTTAAAGATCCCCCGTTGATCAAAATGAATCCGGAGTGCCCCCATGCACTACGGCGTGGCCATATCGTGGTTTTGGCACGTAAAACCCCAGAATTCCGTCCCGCGATGCCACCTTTCTTTCTTTCTTTCGCGCTTCGCGTCCACTGCCCGACACGTACTCCGCTGCACAGAGCAATCGCGGGGCGAGCCAAGGAGAACGGCAGTGAACCGAGAGGGGACGCGGTGTCGTACGCACTACACACGACACGGCGCGCTCGAGTGGTCACGTGCGGTGATCGCGTACGCCGTCCACGTAACGGCGAGCTGTTGTGCGCGTCGGAAGGCGCAACGGCTTTTGTCGATCGGCCGATCGTGTGTGTGTTTGCGCGAGTGATATTTAGGAAGTGTGGAGAGACAAGTGCAGCGCCGTAAAGGCCGATCGACAAAAGCCGTTATTGCGCCTGTTTGCACGTATACACGGGCACGGCGATTTCGGGGCTCTCGTGCGACAAGAGCCGCGCGAGCAAACAGATAGCGGGGCTTTATACGTCCGAAAGCAACGACACGGACAAACGAAGCAAGTCGTATTACACGGAGGGCGCGGCTCCGTAGTTCCACGGTTCTCGGCGACAACTGCTCCGAAATCGCACTTTTCGTATACACTTATGATCGCTGATTGCTGCCTTCTTGTTTTTCTGGCCCTATATTGCGCGGTCCCGGCCTGACAACGTCAAGCCCTCGATTTCCTGTTCGTTCATACTGGACATAATGGCTGCCTGTCAAAATTGTACCTGCCATCCGGACCGTGTAACGTACCATCGTGGAAAGGACGAAGCGCGAATGAGAAATTACATTGTAGAATTCGAGAGCAGTGTCAGGATTGGGGGCTCAATCCCTTCGTCCGTGGTCCTTTGCCAAGATTGAAGTACGGCATGAATTCGAAGGTAGCTGGCCCATGCCGTCGTCCAACTTATTTACGCTGAGATCGTTGAGGAAGTGAAGAACTGCTTCTCATCGAGAACGGGGAAAAGGGGTTTATTTACAGAAAAATTAACTCAGTCTAACATGACTGTTTGAGAAAAATAGTATTAGTCCAACAGGACTGCATGAGAGAAGTGAACCAGTCTAACATGACTGCTCAAGAGAAGTGTGTCCAACAATCGCACAACCACAGTTTTTATACACTCGATCCGCTGGTCCTACGACGCGGCGGCTGTTCGTTTACACATCACCAACTCGCAGCTGCTCTGAAGACCAGTTTATAGACACAAAGGCACACACATTCCGAAGCCCAAGCGACGGCGTTGAAGGTGGTGCCGTTCCGGAAAATCGACGCCGCTCGAGGGACGCTCGTTGTTTTGCAACATGCGGAACCGTGAGAGCGCAAATATAAGACGTTCCCGCGGTAGCTTCTTCAGGCGTGTCGGATCAGCTCCGCGTTGAGGAACTCTGGAATCATTGTCCCCACACCAAACTCGTCTTGTCACAATGTCGAAGCGGGCTGGAGGAAGGCGGCGGATTCCAGCGCAAAGGTCGCTTCTTTGAACGCCTCGCAGCTGCAGCGGCGGAGAGCGGGAGGTGCGCGTCTTGCACCCCTTGTCGTAATCGGGTGGCAAGGTGACAATCTTGTTGTGCAACCCGCCGTTCTTTACAGCGCCTCCATGGCCCCAAAAGTCTCGACTGTCTAGCGCTGACAACCGCTAGGCAGGAAGAGAACGGCTGCTGGTCAGGGGGGGATTGATGTCTTGGCTCGCAGCGACCACTTGTGCATTGATGTCACCGCCCCAAAACATCCAACAAGGACAGGCAACTGCAAAATGAACCCCACAACACGGCTCTGCGCCGAGATGACGTGCATTGGCTCTCACCTTAGACTCGCTAGGCTTCAAAAAAAACAACAACAACATAAGTGCAGAAACAAAAAAAAATGCTGCATTTCACTATGCCAATTTCTGAAGCAAATTCCTGCTGACAAATTCAGCAATCATGGAGGGAATCCTGCTAAATGAGAGGGGATCTTCTTCGCTTAATAAAATTAACACTAGTAACCCTAAAATTTAGGCGGGACCCTCAAACGCAGAATTCAAATTAGCCTGCTCAAACCATCCGCATTGCTATGCAACTTTCCCTTCTTATATCTAACGGAGAAGTTGTACTCTTGGAGAGTGAGGCTCCATCGGAGCAAGCGGCCGTTTTTGTGTGACATTTGATTGAGCCACGTCAGAGGACAGTGGTCGGTCTCGAAGATGAACTTCGCTCCGTACAAATAACACGACAACTTCTGGGCGGCCCAAACCAAACAAGCGCATTCCTTCTCTGAAGCGCTGTAGGCTTCCTCTCTTACATTTAGTTTACGGCTGGCGTAGAGGATAGGATGCTCCTCGTTATCGTCGCCGACCTGACTAAGTACCACGCCCATACCTCTGTCGCTTGCGTCGCATTGAACTATGAATTCCTTTGTGTAGTCTGGCGCGCGAAGCACAGGGCGAGAAACCAATAGCGTCTTCAAACTTTGGAAAGCGTTCTCTTTGTCCTTATCCCAGTGTACGTTACTCGGTGCTCCCTTTCGGAGGGCGTCTGTTAATGGACTTGCCAATTGCGAGTAATTCGGAATGTACCGTTGATAGTACCCCACAAGTCCCAAAAATGAACGAACGTCCGTTTTCGTGCGCGGCTGAGAAAAATCTCCAATCGTAGCTATTTTCAGCTCAGCCGGCCGTCTCATGCCCTGACCAACAACATGGCCCAGATAAGTAACCTGCGAACAACCAAACCTACACTTTTCCGCTTTCATCGTTAAGCCGGCTTCCCTCAACCGTGAGAACACCTGTTTGAGGTGCGATACGTGTTGTTCCCAGCTGTCCGAAAAAATGGCTACATCATCAAGATAAGGTAAGGCGAACTCCTGCAAGTCTTTTAGGACAATATCCATTAACTTAGAGAAGCTAAACGGCGCGTTCTTCAGCCCGAAGCTGAGTGCGAGAGGGCGAAAAGTGCCTACAGGCGAGATGAATGCGGCATAGCGGCTGGCACTTTCTGAAAGGGGAACTTGCCAGTACCCCCGCACGAGATCTATAGTTGAAATGTATTTAGCAGCGCTAACTCTTTCAATTCGTTCCTCAATGTTGGGTATCGGGTACAGCTGATCCCTAGTGATCGCATTTAACTTCCTGTAGTCAACACACGGACGAGGGTCCTTGTTAGGGGTTTCTACGAGTATTAGCGGTGACGTGTAGTCACTCTCAGCGGGCTCAATAACTCCCAACTCTAGCATGCGCTGTATCTCTGCCTCCATAATCTCTCTCTGTCTTGGAGACACCCTGTAAGGTTTTGATCTTACTGGTTCGGTAGAGGTCAGCTCAATTTCATGCGTTATCAGTTCGGTTCTACCCGGCCGATCGCTGAATCTGTCGAGATATTCCCCCAACACCCCTTTTAGCTCATCTAGCTGCTCGGGTCTTAGAGCATGCGAGCTTACCGAGTGTTCTACTACTTCTTCTAGGCCGATTTCAGAGTTGGAGGTTGCCCTATCCTCCTTAAACTTGGTACCGATGCCATCCGGCTCTTTGACAGTATAGTTAACGACTCCGCTCCGCTCTACATACGGCTTCATCAAATTACAGTGATATATCCTCACTTCCTTCCTGCGACCGGGCATTCTCAAAGCATAGTTAGTTTCTGAAAGTTTGTGCAACACTTTAACGGGCCCGTCCCAGTGAACTTCAAGCTTGTTCTTTCTTGAAGGTTTGAGGATCATTACCTGGTCTCCGGCGTTAAACGTACGAAGCCTCGCATTCCTGTCGTAATAGAATTTGGCGTTCTTTTGAGCTAGTGCCATGTTCTTTCCGACTAGTTCTTGGGTTGCGCTTAGCCGTTCCAGTAAATTCAGCACGTATTCAACCACGGTTGGACTCTCCCCTCTTTCCTCCCACATCTCTCTTAACATTCTCAGTGGAGAACGGAGTGTCCTCCCATACACTAGTTCTGCTGGAGAGAACCCTGTCGCTTCATGTGGAACCGTTCGCAAAGCAAACAAAGTTGCCGGCAGACAGTTCTCCCAGTCCTCCTTGTGCTCGTAACAGAGCGCACGCAAAACTCGCTTAAGCACCGAATGCCACCTCTCTACACTGTTTGACTGAGGGTGATAGACAGAACTGTGTATTAACTTTACCCCGCACTTTTGCAAGAATGTGGAAGTCAGTGCGCTCGTGAATACTGACCCTTGATCTGCCTGAATTTCGGCTGGAAACCCAACTCGTGCAAACACTGTCAAAAGCGCGTCTACTACTTCAGTGGAGCTGAGCTCTTTCAAAGGGATTGCTTCTGGAAACTTGGTAGCCGGACACAGCATGGTAAACAAGTACCTGTAGCCTGATTTTGTTTTTGGAAGAGGCCCTACCGTGTCTATTACAAGCCGTCTGAAAGGCTCTGTTATTAAGGGCACTACCTTCAGTGGAGCTTTCCAAGTCTCTCCTGGTTTACCAGAACGCTGGCAGGCGTCGCATGATCTTACAAAGTTTTCTACATCTTTGAAACAGCCAGGCCAGTAGTATTCCATAAGCAATCTTTCCTTTGATTTGTTTATGCCTAGGTGGCCGGACCACCCATTTCCATGACAAAGACTCAAAAGGTCCTCCCTATACTTAGTAGGTATGACTAACTGATCTAAAATCCTACCCTTTCGATCTCTGTAATGCCGATACAACAAACCTCCTCTCTCATGTATCGTTACGTTGCGCCTAGCAATGCCTTCTTTAGCTGTGTCACGTAATTTAGCTAAGCTCTCATCATTCTTTTGCTCGGCTGCCAGTGACTCTCTATCCACGCGTAAGAGTTGATCAAAGTTCTTTGAGGCCGGTGATAACAACGACCCTGTCTCGCTTGTGAGCGCGTCTGCTTGCTCTTCCTGCAGGCTAGAACTCTGACACTCTAGTGCTACGCTCTCATTGAGCTGGTCAACTGGCAGGCTCTCCTCAACTGTTCTTTTGTCCCTCGGGCCTAGCTCGGATTCGGGTATTGAAGCTATCCCCTTTTCTGCTTCAGCTGGAGGAGCTTGAGCATTTTCAGCCGAAAGCGCCGCGATCTTACGAGCTTGGCCTCGGGTCAATGCCTGTACTATGCCCTCTCCCAGTTTGAGCCCTCTGTCACGCAGTAACTGATTCGAACGATTCGAAAAGATGTAGGGATACTGCAGTGACAAAAATTTGGAAACTGCAGCCTCAGTATCTAGCTCCCCGAATGGTCCACTGATTTTGACTTTGGCCATGGGCAGACACACGCTGTGTTCTTCTACAACCTGTTTTATCCATGCTACTTCTCCGGTGAAGTCATCTACCATCACGTAGGACGGATGGACAATGTCCAGCGTGGCGGCACTGTCTCTTAGCACTCGGCATGGTTTTCCATTAACTTGCAGGTCGTGGAGATATGGACTTAAAAGTTCCATATTCTCATCTTTTTCCTCCACGTAGGAAAAAACTACGCTAGGCTTCTCGCAGTTTACAGCTATATGTCCCAGTTTGTGGCATTTGTAACAGCGAATTGGTCTAACAGATTCGAATTTTCTTTTCTGTTCTTTTTGTGCGGTTTCTCCGTTAAGTTTCTCCTCGCTCTTTTCTGTGGGCTTTTCCGCCAGGTCTACAGGCTCTGATCGTCTAGTTTGCGCACCCTTTTTGAACGGAAATGGTTTCCGCGGTCCATTTCGACCGTCCCAGTTTCCCTCCTCGGCGTTCAACTTTCTACGGGTTGCGTACTCTTCGGCTAATTCAGCCGCCCTTTCCACAGTGTTTACATTACCTCTGTCTTGCACCCACAGTTTCACAGCTTGGGGGATGGTTTTGTAAAACTGCTCTAGACACATGCATTCAATGATCATGTCTCTGCTGTCGTACGCTTCCGCGCTTTTAAGCCACTCGACTAGGTTGGCCTTTAAGCTATATGCAAACTCCGGATAGCCCTCGCTATCTTTCTTGCCTGTGCTCCTAAACCTTTGCCGAAAAGCTTCGGCTGAAAGGCGGTATTTCTTCAGGAGACTAGCCTTAACTTTTGCATAATCATATGCATCCTGCACACTCAGTCTGGCGATTACTTCCGCCGCCTCACACGGCAACATAGACAGCAACCGCTGTGGCCATGTACTCGGGCCGAAGTTCATCTTTTCGCAAGTCCTTTCAAAATTGCTTAGGAACAAGCCTATGTCGGTCCCGACCTCAAATGGCTTTAATAGCCTGTCCATGCGGTATGATTCTGCCTCACTTGATCGTCCTAGAGCGCCTTCACTTCCTTGAGACAACTCCAAACGTTTGCTTTCAAGTTCAAGTTGCATTTTTCTTAACTCGCGATCTTTATCGCGTTCCTCCCTTTCTTTTCTCTCTCGTTCTTCTCTCTTTTTCAGAAGTTCAAACCCCAGTTGAACTTCTTCCTCACTGGCCTGTTCGGAAATGATATGCAATAATTCTGATTTTAGCATTTCCTTACGTACATCTAGGCCCAGTTCCTCACCAACAATCAACAACTCGTCTCTCAGCAGTGTCCTTAATTCCATGACTGCTGCTTTACTGCCTTGATTCTGCTCTCTAAATCTAGCTAGTAAAACACAACCTAGCTAACACACAACAATCTAGCTTCCCTACTGTTCTAAACAGAACAACCACAAAATGAAGCCTAGAAAGTCAAAGCAAAAACCAAGCACTCACCGCAGATACAGCACCATGTCGCAAAGTCCATCCTACCGCTGTCAGCCAGTTGTCAGGATTGGGGGCTCAATCCCTTCGTCCGTGGTCCTTTGCCAAGATTGGAGTACGGCATGAATTCGAAGGTAGCTGGCCCATGCCGTCGTCCAACTTATTTACGCTGAGATCGTTGATGAAGTGAAGAACTGCTTCTCATCGAGAACGAGGAAAAAAGGGGTTTATTTACAGAAATTAACTCAGTCTAACATGACTGCTTGAGAAAAATGAACCAGTCTAACATGACTGCTCAAGAGAAGTGCACCAGTCTAACATGACTGCTCAGGAGAAGTGCGTCCAACAATCGCACAACCACAGTTTTTATACACTCGATCCGCTGGTCCTACGACGCGGCGGCTGTTCGTTTACACACCACCAACTCGCAGCTGCTCTGAAGACCAGTTTACAGACACAAAGGCACACACATTCCGAAGCCCAAGCGACGGCGTTGAAGGTGGTGCCGTTCCGGAAAATCGACGTTGTCGATCGCGCGTCGCTCATTGTTCCGAGCCCTCCAAACCGTGAGAAGCACAAAAACAAGACGTTCCCGCGGTAGCTTCTTCAGGCGTGTCAAATCAGCTCCGCATTGGGGAACTCTAGAATCATTGTCCACACACCGAATTCGTCCCGTCACCATGTCGAAGGGGCTGGAGGAAGGCGGCGGGTTCCAGCGCAAAGGTCGCTTCTTTGAACGCCTCGCAGCTGCAGCACGGAGAGGTGGAGAGCGGGAGGTGCGCGTCTTGCACCCCTTGTCGTAATCGGGTGGCAAGGTGACAATCTTGTTGTGCAACCCGCCGTTCTTTACAGCGCACCGTAGTCGGAGTCTCCGGATTGATTTTGACCACCAGGGGGGGGGGGGATCTTCAACGTGCCCCCAATTCAAGGGACACGGGCGCTTGTTCATTTCGTCCCTCCATCGAAACGCGGCAGCGGCGGCCGGGATTCGATCCCGCAACCTCGTGCTTATAGCAGTGCAACACCATATAGCCGCTGAGCCACCGCGGCGGGTATGCGGATAATAGAGAGTTATAGTTTTGGGGAACGCAAGCGGCTTGCGTACGCAGGAACTAGGGGCGACGGTAGTGCGCATGCGCAGACCCCTACGTCAGCGTCTGCGCGTGCGCAGTACCCTCGCTCCAAGTTCTTGCGTACGCAAGCCGCTTACGTCCCCTAAACTAAAGCTCTCTATTTACGCGAACCTACAAAGTAGCTATGGAAAGCTATGGAAAGAAGAATGATAGGGGTAACGTTAAGGGATAAGAAAAGAGCAGATTGGGTGAGGGAACAGACGCGAGTTAATGACATCTTAGTTGAAATGTTCATATAGGAGGTTGTTGGAGAAATATGGGAGAGGCCTTTGCCCTGCAGTGGACGTAACCAGGCTGATGATGATGAGTTGAAATCAAGAAAAAGAAATGGGCATGGGCAGGACATGTAATGGAGGAGGGAAGATAACCGATGGTCATTAAGGGTTACGGACTGGAATCCAAGGGAAGGGAAGCGTAGCAGGGGGCGTCAGAAAGTTAGGTGGGCGGATGAGATTAAGAAGTTTGCAGGGACGGCATGGCCACAATTAGTACCTGACCGAAGTCGTTCGGAGAAATTTAGGAGAGGCCTTTGCCCTGCAGTGGGCGTAACCAGGCTGCTGCTGCTGCTGATGATGATGACAAAGTAGGACGGCGGTGCCAGATGTCGTGCAGGAAAACTGTCAGCTGCGCACCGTGTCGGTAACGATTTAGGTGCACTTCGTGGGCGCCCCCCCCCCCCCCCCTCTAGAGGGCGACGATCAATAAGTCTTCGAAGCGCATCGACAAACGGCGATTTTCTCAGTCATTCTGGGCACGCGTCGCCCTAACGTTGTGCTTGTCGGTCGATAGAGAGAGAGCGTTCGCAAAAAAACCGTTTCTTTGTTCTTCCTCAAGTGAAAGAGCGAAACGCCACGCGCGACTCCATGAAAGTGCTCCCGTTAGTCAAGCTCAAACTCCTCCCGTTAGAAAGTGCTCCCGTTAGTCAAGCTCAAACTCCTCCATCACAAATGTCACGATCGCCACCATTATCTCAACTTTCCTGGTTTTCTTATCGGCTTATTTCAAAGCGCACCTTCTCACAATGCGCCGATCAGGCCGCTCTCTCGACTTCTCCATCATCGGCCCGACCGTTCGTTACGTCCATCTATCAATATTATATATATATGGGATGCTGGATAAAGACTGAGACTGGTGCTCCAAGATCTTTATTTCTGACAATTCTTATTTGGCACTTTTATATCCATTTATCTTTGCTCTCCAGTAAGTGATGCACGCGTCCCAAGTTTTCTGCCAAGCTTATAGATCACACGAGTCAAGCCATTTTTTGACGCCTACTTCAATATCGCCTCAAATGTCTTAACCGCACTTTATTCCATGTCAAAGCAATGTCCTTTTTTTTTATTGCACGAAAAACAAGGGTTTATGTACGCACGGTGCATCGCTTATCGGCACACGTGCGATGGGTTTAAACACGGAAGATCTGCGCACAAGATAGCCAACTCGGTCACGTCGCTCTGTTATCCCATGTGCACAGGACAAAAACCTCTCTATCGTCGTTAAACTTCGTCTCTGTCAGCGAGCTACCCTTCTGGCCGCCGGATATTTCCGGCCGGCACCTTTCTTCCTTCGCGTATACGCACTGCAGCAACCACGGCGTGTGTTCAAATACGCGACCATCAAACGCGACGCCTCCCAGGTTTCCACCACAACAAATACGCGTTGTCATTTTTGCCTTCGCACCTATAAACAGCGCTTGTGCCCGCCCATCACCGGCTCAATGCAGGTGAAGATAAATAAAACACTCCGGAATTCAGATATTTCGACACACAGCTGGCACCACTTCCCCTATTCTGAGATTTGAAAACAACAACAACAACAAAAAAACAGACTTGGCCTCTCAGTTTCGGCGCATTTTATGTTATGTTCCCAACAAAGAGTCGACGCACTATGTATATATAGATATCGGCCCGCACACATAGAGGCGGATCTGGAGAAAGCTACAAACTTCCTTCGACGTCATCCTTCAACCCGTGATGATAACGACAAGCTCACGCGCTGCGCGGAACCTCGCGTCTGCGGAACGGGAAAACCTCTCAGATTTGTTGCGGAACCTTTTGTGCCAGCAAACCGTATTTGGAAACACGGAGAAAGGAAAACCAGACCGCAGGCTGCAACAGCAAGGTTTTGCACGCTTCGTCCAACAGAGGCGCACGTTTGTTCTGCTTCCTTCTTTTTTTTAAATTCTCAGTCTATTAAGTCACGAATTATGACCGAGTGTTCTCAATACGTATGCATGTACAAATTTATGTAACTTTCTGCAGACACGGCGAAAACATCGAACGCAAAAAAAAATAATATTTAGCCGGTAGCACGAATATTAATTAAGCCAGTCGTCTTAATTTAAAAAAAAATTATCACGCATACTGAACTCTTCAGCAAAATTAGAAGAGGGCGAAAAACGGAAGGGACAAGACCGAACACCACAACCATCTTTTAAGCTCTTATAATTTCACTTTATACAATTCAACCAACAATACCACAGCAACAAGCCACGTTGACCTCTTATAACTGATGCGTTTTATCACGAAACGCATTGAATTAACTCTCACAAGTAGACGCGTTGGTTAATTTATTTCAGGGCCTTTGGATCCACGAAAAAGATCACTAATTAAAAGCTGGGATATAGAGCAGCACGTCAAACGTATTCTAAAAGCAGACTGAGTGCCTATTAAAATGCTAGTGCTTTGCATGATTACGTTTACTAGAGTGACATGTGCCGTTAATTTTGGTTAATAGTGCTACACGCAGAGCTACAGTCAGTATTTTTATATTGTCGTCAGTTCTCGGAAAATTCAAAAGTAAGTTGCGTCTCCACATGGAGACAACGTGTCTTAAGCGCAGGACTGTCGTCAGAATTGGGCGCGCGCAGCAGCGTGCGTGCCAGCTGTGCGTTGGCCAATCAGCGAATTGAACGAATAAACATTCGCGCAGCATTGTGTCTCCGACTACTGACGTTAGAAAACGCAATCAAGGCGCCTCATGCCGCCATAGAAAGAAAGAAAGAAAGAAAGAAAGAAAGAAAGAAAGAAAGAAAGAAAGAAAGAAAGAAAGAAAGAAAGAAAGACGGACGGACGGACAAGACGAAGTTATCAATTTGCGCCACGCAGAAGCTTTAGAAATGAAAGAGCTTCTATTTCTCTATTTGAAGCTATGTGCGATTGGTGCTGAAAGATGGCAACAGAAGCAAAATCATCGAGAACCATGCAAATGTAAACATTCCCGCTTCACAGCTCACACCGTATATGACACACACACACACACACACACACACACACACACACACACACACACACACACACACACACACACACACACACACACACACACACACACACACGCACGCACACCCGCACGCACACACGCACGCGCGCGCGCACGCACGCACGCACGCACGCACGCGCACGCGCGCACACACACACACACACACACACACACACACACACACACACACACACACACACACACACACACACACACACACACACACACACACACACACACACACACACACACACACACACACACACACACACACACACACACACACACACACACACACACACACACACACACACACACACACACACACACACACACACACACACACACACACACACACACAGGTCCAATAAGGAACACTGGCCGTGACCCACAGGGTGAGCATGCACTGCAAAGGCAACGAGGCTCTCTGCGCTTTATATATGCGCGCATATTCTTAGGCTACAGCAGTAAAGGGGAACGAGAACGTTCTCGCACCAACTACTGTGGAAGGCTCCGCCAAGTCCCACACAGGGGGTGCGGGGTCGGCTACGCTCAGCGGGTGCACGCAGAGCTTTGACCGAGCTGTCCTTTGATGCTCTCGTTTGTGCGGCATCCAAATTAATCGACGCATGTAGTCTCGCAAATGGCGCTCTGCGCTTGCGTTCCGTTTAATAGTTGGCCTTATCGTCGATTAAGACGTGTAACCCGATTAAACCGCCGACCCAGAATCGATTAGTCGGCTGCGTTTATTAACGCGCGCATAACACGAACAAGGACAAGAAGCGGCACGCGCATTCTTCTATTAGCTATACTTAGCTTTTTTTCTTCGCTTTTCTTTTTAACCCTTTACTGCACCTTGTTGCATATATGCAACATACCGATAAACGGCCATAAAAACAAAATCTAAGTTCATTTAGTTCTTCCTGTACACGATGTTGCATTTCTGCAACAATAGTTTGAAAAAAGCGTCTTTATTTTCTGCTCTCTGTGTTCATTCTGCGCAACTATTGCCAAACAAATATGGTGGACGCTGCTCGCGCCAGCACGTAGCTATACAGGTAAGTTTTGCCAGTTATAAACGCCTTTCTGAAGGAAATAACCTGTGGAAAAAAATGTTAAGCTGTGCAATACATCCTCCTAATCGTTTAGATGGCAAAAAACATTATTTTCTCGCAATAGTTTATTTCTCGCGACGGAAAGTTACTACGTTGCGTATTTGCAACAACGTGCTCACTGGGTTTGATTTTTGTTCTGGAACTAGAAATGGATCCTAAACGTTATTATTGCCGAGCAATTCCGTCAGATAGCCAAGACAGCGAACTTTCCGGGAGTGGCGACGACCCCGAGTGTAAGTCTGTTTGGATTTATCGTGTGTGAAATGTGTTGCCTGGTGGAATGCCCGAATTTTTTTATCGGGGTGAGCGCGCGCGCGCTCTGCTGTCTCGCATCGTTACGGCTTCACCCTTATGTCTGTGCTAGTGGCCTGGCCTGCTAGGTAGGCCTGGCTTGCTGGACAGCCCAGGCCTACCTAGCGAGCAAGAAATGAAAAAAAGGAAGAGGATATTTTGAAGAGAGGGTTGCGGTTGTGGATGGAATTGAGCTGTCATGCACAAGGTAGCAAGATACCCGAGCAGTGACTTCGCTCTCTTCATTTGTTTAAACAAAGCCTGCTACAAGTGGATCAAGGTATAATCGTAAAAAAAAAAGAGCAGAGTGAGATACTATGCCCTGCAGTGATCACCATCTACAATAAGCACATGGGAGGCGTCGGCCTTTTGAACTCCCTCATCTCCATTTACTGTACCTACTAGAGGTCGAAAAAATATTATTTTCCTGGTTTTCTGCACATTCTTGACTTGACAGCTGTAAATGCTTGGTTCCTTTACAAGAGGAACGTCATGAAAAAACGCGATCAGTACACTGAAAGGCTACTTCCGTTGGCTGAGTTCAGGATGGACCTGGCTGCATCACTCTGCAAGGCTGGGAAGACGGCGCTGAAAAGCGAGGAAGGCCTAGCAATGAGTCAGTAGAACAAGCCTCTGAGGAGAAGAAAAAAAAGGGACCATCAACTCCAACTCAGGATGTCAGGCTAGATCATGTATTATTTCTCAACAAGAATATCTGCCTCAGTGCTCATTATTTTCATTGCTTTCCTGAGGTTGGTCACTGGGTTCTTTGCAGCAAGAAGCGGCAGCGCTGCAAGCTTCCTGGCTGCACAGGAATCTGCATGAGCTACTGCGTTAAATGTGGAGTGCATCTCTGTTCCACAAACAAGAGCAATTGCTTTTTTGTGTACCACACTACAAAATGAGTCCACCATTTCTCATTACTTACTGATTACTGCTCAAGGTATAGAACCAACCTTTTCAAGCAAGCAAGTGAAATAGCTTTCTATTGTACCATGTGTTCCCCCCTTGCTGATTGTCATGTAAATAAATGTGACAGTTTGAAACACAATAACCCGGGCTTTCCTCAACATTTTCTTTATGTGCACGTTGTTGCAAATATGCAACGTACCCTTTTTCTGCCAATACAAACTGTAAAAGTCCACTGAACATATTTTTTTTATTATTACAACTATTGGTATGGTTCCCTGCAACGACATGAATAATCTTATGGCAAAAGAAAAAATTGTGCAGTAAAGGGTTAAGGCAATGGACGAATTTTCATGCATTCTTCATTAGTACGCGTTCACCAGGTTCTGGCTAGTGTAAGTCCCCCATGGTGCGTACGGGCCACAAGTTAAGTGACCTCGTACAGCAACTGCTGCAGGGTGGGCGACACTGTGGAACTGGGACTGAAGCTGCAAAGAGACAACGCTCGCATTCTCTCTCTCTCTCTCTCTTGACCTTGGCGAGGCACCAGCCAGTGCGCCATTCCTTAACGAGAAAAGCAAGCACTAAAAACGGTACGAGAAAGCACGAAAGAAACGCAGTGCCGTCTTGCTTCATGGTCTTGTCCCAATTATAATCTGGACCCAACTATAACTCGAGGAAGTTAACATGTTAATCATCTCGTTTGAGGGATAAAGCCGCAAACGACGAAGCAGAAGCCGCCAAAGAAAAGAATAACTGGATAATCTAACGTTAAATTAAATCGTGAGGTTTAATTATTAACGTCCCCAAACTACGCAGTGCATACTCAGGAAAACTACACCTTCGAGGGTGGATTGGATTTCGAAACACTCTTTTTTTTTTTTTCAACCTCGTAAGTTGCTCTGGATTTCGAAAATAGGTGCACTTCTTAGCCGAGCACCCTTAGTGCATCGCCTTTCATTATTTTCAGGGTGCTAAATGAGTGCTTTGTGCGAAAGGTACACCTTGTAGAATTTAAGGGTGCTCGGGCACTTAAAAATTTTAATCAAGTAAATAAGACACAATTATAAGTGTCTATTTCCCAGCGGTTTACGCCAAGTCATTGTTCGAGCACGTCATTTGGTCACAGATAGGCCATGAGCGTCAATCTGCTGCTTCATGTACTACATGGCGTCCCCGGTGGGGAAGAGGGAAAGGCTTGGTATTTTTTTTTTCATTTATTTGCTAGATACCCCGCCTTTCGCTTTTTACCACAGCCTTCGTTTAAATTGTTTCAGCTCGCTGTCGTTTTAGAAATGAGCTGCCAGTCGTCAGCGAGTCATACGTAGTGCGTCTGCCAATCATAGTTCTTCACAGGCGCGTGTTCTTTTTAGTGTAGCATCTGGGGAGGTACTATATAATGCGGCAGTTAAGTATGGGGCTGTTTCATGCAGTATAGGTTGGGATAAACATTCGCAGGTATGCATGGACCGAGAAATTTACTACCGATAAGGACAGAAGCATTTATCGTGCAACTGGCACGGCCAGGACGTAAAGTGGAAAAGCACAACTACTTTACCCTCTTTCCTCCTTCCTGCCTTTACCTTCTTACTGCTTGATTCGCTTAAATTGTGTCACCTTGGTTGCTGATTTATAGATAATCCGAAGGGCTCAAGAGCGTGGCGTTATGCCTACCAGGCCAGCTAGAGTCGCTACTGCGCTCTTCAGATTCCGTATTATTCCTCGGGTTTGTGTCGGACGAGAGAAGTGCTCGAGGAACAGGCTGCACCAGCCGACTGTGTGGAGTTGCTGGATGACTTGGTAAACTTCGAGCAATTTTGACGTGCACGTCGCCTTTTGCATGCAGGTATAGTGAAGGCGCTTGCATGGTAAAACACTGTTGTGCCCTTAGAGACAATAAAGAAAAGAAAGAGAAACAAGAGTGTCCCAGTGGTAACACTTGCGGCTTGTCATTTTTAGGTGCACAGTTCAAATCTTCGTGCCCAGCAGAGCCAACGCGGAGGCTGGGGAATACAAAGGAATAAGTTGTTGGCCCGAATGAAGAACCATTCTCTCTTTCCCTGTCTCGTAAACGGGCGTTTGCCTGTTCGCTGCGTGCTCTCGACGTGTCTCTAGCGCGGGGACCAGTCACACCGACCGGTAGCTGCAGGCCGCGCGTCGATCTTCCCGTCACGTACGTAACGCCGCACACCGCCTTCCTCCCGAAAGTTCGCTGCGAAGTGTATATATATACATACACGCGAAGTAAATACTCGCCAAACGACCACGTGCGCGCACGTATTCACGACGTGATTTGAACGGATTGGGTTACCTTTCATTTTTTTTTTCGCGCTCCGCGTCGCGTATATATACGCGCTGTACACGCAAGTGCAGCGAACATCACGACGCCGAGCCCAGTAATGCGGGCGTTTCTCGCCCTCGATGCACGGTGTGCGAATCCGCAGTCGTGCCCCGAGAGGTGGAAACAACAGGCGACGTGCATACGTGCGTGCCCGTCTCGTCGATCACCATTATTATCATCACGATCACATCGTGATTGAGTAGGTGCAGTATAGTCTGCATAACACCGATACCGGGGGGCGGACGTTAGGAATTAGCGGAAAAGTGCGGGTGCCGCGCGCGCGCGCGTGTGTGTAAGTTTGCACTGTGTGCGTGTTAAGTGTACGGTGTCATTTTCGTGTGTGAGGGAGAAATGGCGGAGAGGAGGAAGGGGCAAGGCAAATACGGGGAGGCACACGTGGGGTTGCAAGTTCCCTTACGGATAGCGCAGATGTGGAGCCCAAGGGAGAATTGACGTACTTGCGCTAATTCGAAAATGCGCGCGTTCGCAAATGTGTAGTGGCGGCAGTCTGATTCGGGGCACCTGGTGCAGCTGCTCGTCGCTGTGTCACCCTCCCTCTTTTGCTTTTGTCTTGCCACTCCCGCCTATTTTTTAACGCACATTTTATATAGCGAATGCAAAATAATTTAACACCGCAAGGCCCATATTTTGACGGTAACATGGCGTTTATTTCTATGATAAAAAGACGATATGGTAGCACTTTGACGTCGTCACATTTTGTGAGCGTTTCAGAAATTGTGGCGTAGACACTACAAACTTTGGGTCCGAGGTTTGCAGCTAAAACATGGCGTATTAGTACAACGTCAACAATGCCCTGCACGGTACAAACAATGCCTATAGCAATTAACATATGGTTACTATTCCTTGCATGCAGAAACAGTTACTTTTTATAAATGACCAAGCTTCAGCCCGTTCATCAGCCCGATGAATCCAGTCCGTCCATTCTCACCGGCTCATTCAGCTTTCTCGGGAGCAGCCGTTTACCACATTCGGCCACGAGCCGCGGTGCAAGCAAAGGCTCGAGTCGCGACCACAGCACAGCCGCCACTCGGTGGGCTGGCTCCACACACGGCAAGCGTTAACCGGTGAAGTGAGCGAAAGTCTAAGCCGTGTCGCAACGAAACTTCAGTTCGAGTGGTGGATCGGCTTGGCTAAACTATTTCCCGACTGCTGCGCATTTTTTTGCTTCTCGTGTACGGGAGTCGCGCATCTTCAAGACTGAAAGGCAGGCGTCGAAACACTGCGAGAACGTCGGATGATGAAAGAGTATACGAGCAATGATCGCGATGACGCAGAAAACATCGGCCACGCGAAGACGACAACAAAAGAAAACGATGTGTGTTACAGAAGAACTTGTTTACCCATTCATTTGTAAAATTTTATTTTCTTATTATAATGCCGGTCGCTTCGTGGCTCGGAGCTTCTGCAACACCACCGACTAAGCGGAAGAAAGTACCCTTCACCACAGAAGAACCTTAGCAAAGAGGAAGGAGTCATCCTTCGCCGCCTATGGGCAAACACCTATGTACACGGAGTAATCATGCACAGAGCCTGTACTGCGCACTACTCGTGTACACATATGCACCCACTGCGACGTCCCAGGCACCCTGCAACAAACGGTCCAGGATTGCCCACTGCGCGACACATGCAAGGCCCCACCTCGCAAGCTCCGCAAGACTAGTCCATAGAAGGACGCCCCACAGAAGTACAAGAAGAGCACCCCAACTCATCGCACGTCTTTACCACCACGGACACGTGGGAGGCCAAGCTTTCCTCTGGCGACCCGGACGACCAACGCAGTCTCGTCGGCCGGGCCGAGGAGGCACAGCCGAAGCCAGATGGCTCCTGGAATCAGGAATCCTCTCACATAGGGTGAACCGGGTCCTGCAGATGACTCGGATCACCGTTGTCAAGAATGGCGAGTTGCGCAACCAGATTGCCACCTTGCCACCCGATTACGACAAGGGGTGCAAGACGCGCACCTCCCCCTCTCCGTCGCTGCAGCTGCGAGACGTTCAAAGAAGCGACCTTTGCGCTGGAATCCGCCGCCTTCCTCCAGCCCCTTCGACATTGTGACGGGACGAGTTCGGTGTGTGGACAATGATTCCACGCGGAGCTGATTTGACCCGCCTGGTCAAGCTGCCGCGGGAACGGCTTATTTTTGCGCTTCTCACGGTTCTGCATGACGCAAAACAACGAGCGACCCTCGAGCGGCGTCGATACTTTCCGGAACGGCACCCCCTTCAACGCCGTCGCTTGGGCTTCGGAATGTGTGTGCCTTTGTGTCTGTAAACTGATCTTCAGAGCAGCTGCGAGTTGGTGATGTGTAAACGAACAGCCGCCGCGTCGTAGGACCGGCGGATCGAGTGTATAAAAACTGTGGTTGTGCGAATGTTGGACACACTTCTCTTGAGCAGTCATGTTAGACTGAGACACTTCTCTTGAGCAGTCATGTTAGACTGAGTCACTTCTCTCATGCAGTCATGTTGGACTGTTACTCTTTTTCTCAAGCAGTCATGTTAGACTGAGTTAATTTCTGTAAATAAACCCTTTTTCCTCGTTCTCGATGAGAAGCAGTTCTTCACTTCATCAACGATCTCAGCGTAAATAAGTTGGACGACGGCATGGGCCAGCTACCTTCGAATTCATGCCGTACTCCAATCTTGGCAAAGGACCACGGACGATGGGATTGAGCCCCCAATCCTGACACCGTTTAAGAAAATAAAAGTTTATTTCTCTCTCTAGCTTATAATACCGGTCGGTTCGTGGCCTATCCTCCACAGCAGGTATGTTCCATACTTAATAGTATCATCATCACCACCATAATCTTGTTGTTGGCTTATTTGGCCAGCAATAATCTCGTTAACAGTACCATACGCGCGGACAACTTTCTGTTGCTATATACACCAGAACACCGTGAATTCAAAGGGCGCCGCCATATTGATGAGCGCCGGTCGCGCCATCTATCCCAAGCGCCGCGAAGTAGCAGGCCTGGGCTGCCACGCCGGGAGATGCGACCCGGCGCGAAAGCGAAACTTGGGCTTTTTCGCTGGGCGGAAGGCGTGTTTCGCGTTTTTTCTAACCTGTAATTTTCGCTGTCTGGATTCAATCAAACTTCAAGACCTCATGCAAGTCCGCAATGGCCACACTGAGTGCTGTGCAGACTGCAGAAGCGAATACATCGGGTAGGTACGCTATTACGTTTGTACAAACCGCGCGGTATATGCTAGAACACGTGTGAGCTTTTTGGCACGTAACCTGTGAAGGAATTTACAGCACTGTGTTGGTGCCATATATTATTAAAGCACGCAGAACACTGTCATCTGCACTTTCAGTTTGGTCTTGTTTGTCATGGTCTCTACTGGGTTGGCCGCGTTTGGCAACCAAATGGCCAGGTCGTTTGACTGCCTGGTTAGCAGACGCCTGCCCTTCACCACCTGCACATTGAAAACAAAATAGATGCTATAGTAAGAAGGGCTGTAGTTCTTTCCCATGCCATCACTGTTGCGAAGATATAAAGTCCTCTCAAAATGAAATAGAAAATACACCAGGGCAATTGTATCGTGCAACCACTTAAGAGTACAACATTCAGAAGAAAAGCCTACAGCACTCGAACAAGCAGCATATGATGCTAAACCTGCACTCATTGGAAAATGAGGTACTACAGTAGTTATAATGTTCAACTGCATGTGCAGTCAAAGCCCGTATAACAGGGCGAGCATGACAGATGCAGGTGTTGTACAGTTGCACAAACCATGACAGGGCACGTAAAATTACAATCCCTACTTAAAGCACCTGCATTCCAAGAAATTAGCCCCACCAACTGCAGCTACCTGGTACCAGACCTGTTTCGCTTGTGCGAGGCCATCGGATTGTTGGCGCTCCCTTAGAAAAGAAAACAGTAAAAAAAAAACTAGTGAGAACGATCAAAATTTTGCAACAAAATACAAGAATAATTAAGCACCTTATTTTCCTCGCCATATGAACGGAAATATTTTGCGCTTTGCCCGCACGCAGTTTAACAGCCCGCACGCAGTTTAGAGCTCAGGAGGCTCAAATGAATTCGTTACGAATGACACCTGCAACACCAGCTCGTAAAGCTAGGTGCGCTGCAAGAACACCTTCGGCGACGAGTAGTCGTCGTTTACGTTTTTGTGGACGCATGCTACGTGACGAGCAGACTTCGGTTTACTTTCATTAGCAATAACGCTCACCAGCAAGGCCTACAACTTGTCGTTCACGCTTAATGGCCATTCCGTGCACCAGCTGCAAGTATCGCTAACCGCAAACTCAACTGTTCCGCTTAACCGCCGGGAGCTCTGCCTGAATGAAAACACGAAAAGGCTTGCCTTTTTGTTATAGCCAAGGCGAAGCACCGGCGCGGGATTCTGCTCTGTAGGCTTGTTGCCCAGAAAGTGCTCGGAGCAAACCTGCGTGTTACAAGTATTACGTTTGTAGGGCGCAAAGTTGAACGTGGCACCAAAAGATACACAGATCGAATACTCACTCGTGCATTTTCACTGGGTTGGTAGTTCTTCCTATTCACTGCAGCTATCCACCGGTGGCGCAGCTTGGCATTCTTCGTTGCGGATGGAAATCGGCGCAGGCTGAAAACACCGCACCGGCACGATTCTCTACGTGTGTTGTGCTCTTCGCAAACAGCGATAAGCAACCTGCTCCTTTTCCGCTGGTTGTTTTGGCATCCAAACACGACGCAATGATGCCCAGATGACTTCTTCTACTTTGGATCCGTGTGAACGGGCACATTTCCGCACTTTAGAGCCCTAGAGCTGGCGCTTGCCATGTCTACTGGTCGCCGGCGAACACACTTTGGCAGCCCAGTACAAAACGGCGCCGGTCGACCGGGCAACCCGGGTGCGAGAGTATGCGTTCGGTTAGTCTGGGTGCGAGACTGGCGTGTTCTGGTCTATATGAAGGGAATGATACGGGCGCGTGCCTGCTGCACACGTGCTACCGCGCCAAGTATATATCCGGCAGCGTTTGACCGTGCCTTTGGCTGCTCGGAGAAGACGCCGAATCGACGCAGCTTCCACGTGCGACGGTTTCGCGTTTCCCCAGACGCGGAAGGGAGAGAGAGAACTAAACTTTTATTTTCCGAAACGGTAAACCGAGTCAGAAACCGGTTCACCCTAGGTGGGAGGATTCCTTATTCCAAGAAGGAAACGCCGCAAAAACAAGTAAACCTTCGCGCTCAGTGGTGTGTACTGTCTTATTGAACTGTAGCTAAGAAAGCGTCTATGTTCTGTCTTCCCCGGCCTAAACTGACGTGGATGAACACGCGGGACTCTTTTTCTGAAGCGCTTTCGATCACTCGTGCGCGCTTTGTCTCCGTGTCTTTCCCTTCATAGCCGCAGAAAGTTGTCAGCGAGTGTAGTCGGCCTATATAGCACAACACACTAAAGACAGATCCTTTTCAGGCGAGCAACTCGCACTATCTAGCCATGGCCTCCGAGAGTTACCCCCACGCGCGTGTGGATCTCGGAGGCCATGATCTAGCGGACTACATTCGAGGGATAACCAGCAGGTGCCGCGCGTGTTGTGGTGATTGCTTATGGGGCTCTTGCATTGCCCAGGGGGCGCTACGAGAAAGATGCTAAAAAGCGCCATCTGTGCTAAAATGGGTCGTACCAAGCTCGGTCGTCTGCTTCGGAAAGCACGTTTACAATATGGATCCCCCTCTTTCGGTTGTGTAGTTTCGCGGCCTGCAGCGAATATCGGGCACCGAAGATTTTTTCAGGGGTGGCACGCTGCGTAAAGGCAATAAATTATGCAGTGCCGAATACGTGTACGCCGTTCAAGAATTAGGCGGCAAAGTTTTAGCACCGTGTCAATCGCAAGTGAAGCGAGTCGCGTACGAAGTGGAACTTCAGGTAAGGTTTGCACGCTAGCTGCTAGATTCAGGCGCACAAACGCGTGGAAATTCTTGCTGTAAATGAACCCACAGCAGCGATAAGCAGGCATCATGTGTACGGAACTGCTCGAGCACACGACGGTACGCGCCGCGATGTACGAACTGCTCGAGCGCACGATCGCACGCGCCGCGACGGCAGCGGTCTTTCGACATGCCGCGAAACGGCGGGCCTCCTGCAATCTTTGTTGACTGCATGCCGCTAAACAAGTAGTTAAGCCTGCCTTGTAGCAGCGGCCATCTGTCCCTTTTAATAACTGGTAATAACTGATGCATTGCATATGAGCTCGCACGTACGTGCGAATCGCGCTGCAGCGCGAGCTCGTGCGCTGCTCGCTTGATGTATAGGTTTTAATGACAGCGCTCGAACATCGATGTGCTGCAATCAATACTGCCTTGCTGCGCTGCCTCAACGTGCTGGCTTGAGATCAAGGATGAGTGCATTTAACTCTCTTAACCTGTGCTGCTCGTAGTGGAGTAGTGAATTGTCATCGAATGAGCCCGATCATTTGTGCTCATTTGCACACACCTGGTCACTTCACCACTTCGCATCGGTCGAATTGTTAATTGTCGCTGTGGCCGGTCTCGAATCGTGAATTACCAGCCATGCATGCTGCTATGTCGGTCTGCTGTTGGGACTCTAGGTGCAAAAGACCGAACTTTAGAACGCAGATATATAAGCAAGCAAGCTTCAAGACAGGCGAAGCAGTCAGCATGGCGCGAAGTTTCGCTTACTCAGCGCGACGAACTGCAGCTATGCAGGGCGCCTGACGCTCTACTTCGCGAGGCCTTGAAGGAAAACGGTAGACTCTGATGTTGGGATTCAGGCCTTCTTGTTCATGGCAGCCCACGACGCAGAAGTAATGACGGTGACGCCTTTTCGAGGCTGGGCTAGGTCTCTACGGATCGGCGTCACCGATTCCTTCTGCTCCTAGCATTACGTCCCACGGCACACGGAGAGCACGTTTTCGTTAAACTATAGGCTGCGGCGAGCTCGCAGCGTGGTCTGTGAGAAGTGACGAGCCTTTTCGCACTCGCAACAGGGCAGAAAAAGTGCGAATCGACGCAAAACTCGGACTAGAAACGTGCTTCGCCACAGCCAGGGTTCAATACGACCCAAGCTAGTACGACCCAAATGTCGTTTCCCGCGTCGCCACCAGGCGCCGCTACTATACCTCAAACTCCAGTGCAAGACGCCCATACCTTCGCGTCTGTGGCGTGTATGCGTCCATCTAGCGGCCATTTATATCTCACAGCAACGCGCGTTTAATATGTGGTATACGTGGCTCTGGCGTTAACCACTCGCTGACGCACCCTGTGTAGACGCGTGTTTTCTCTGTTGTCATCGCAGCGCGCCTCGGTTGAGAGAGCGGTCGCACCGCGGGCTGATTATTGATCAAGTTTATGGGAACGTTCGTTGATGTGCTCGCCTGCATGCGTGGCGACTGCTCAGCCTCTGTGTCCCGCCGATGTAACGTTACGGTATTAAATCTTCATCACCTTCGTACAATAGCTTCATAAGATTCACCACGGAATCAATGACACCGATGGAATGGCGGCACTCAGGGCCCGGGGGAAACTGAGAACGAAGAAGTATGGGCCACCGGGCCCATGGTACAAGTTGTAGCCATACGTTTTGAGGCAACAACAACAACAACAACAACAACAAGAGGCAATAAGTGAGGGAGACGGTACAACAGAGGCGGCCGAGTATGGAGAAAAAATGGCTGTGGCTTAGGTAAGGTTAAGCCCAGGATGCGAAGCATACTAGCCTTTATTTTAGTTGTTGAACCACTGTTTAGCCTGGTGAACTGCTGTTGCTTGGCTATATTTGGTTCGGCTAGACGAAGAAACAACTCATGCATTACTTATTCGCCTTCAAGAGTGGAACGCGACAGCGTTCCCGTCGACCCGCCAAGGGGTGTAAGACAATGGGCTACAGGGCAGCGACTACGCGCCCCGCATTGGACGCGGTGAGCGTCGAGCAAAGCAGCGCTCGGCGCGGCAACGAAATGTGCGCCTGAGCAAGAGACGCACGCCTTAGAAACAGCTCGTTTCTAAGGCAACAACGCATTCACTAGAGGCGCTTTTGTACCGCTTTGAAGCATCGTACTCGTGGCTCAGTGGTAGCGTCTCCGTCCCACACTCCCGGAGACCCTGGTTCGATTCCCACCCAGCCCGTCTTGCAAGAGTTGAGCCAAAGCCACTTCTCCTCTATCGTGACGTCACGGTGTCACGTGATTTCATGGCGACACCGCCGCGCCTGAGGAGCTGGGTTGAGCTCTCGTAATATGCTTCGCATAAAAAAAAGTGACACTGTACAGAATGCGACCACAGCGTGCACTGATCGAGAAGCGTCGAGCCAGACAGTATATAGAAGTGACGACATTTCACCAAGCATCAAAGAATGCCTCGCTTACAGTAGATCTTTTTCCCATATGCGCGGGATCCGCCATTCCTTCCCCTAAGGTTTTGAGCGTTTGTACCTTAATTCATTCGACGCAACGAAACGACAAGTGGAAAAATGTCATCCCAGCCCACTCCCTGCAGGCAGAAACCGAACAGGGTTCGGCGCGCGTCGGAAGGACATCGACGAAGACGACGGCGGAGGCGAACGCCGCCCGCGGTGCTCGCGCCACGCACCCGCGCCAGCGCGTTCCGTGGAACGCCCGGTGGCACAGAAGACCAGGGACCAGCGAGACAGCCGGACGTGTCCCCCTGCAGCTGCCGCCGCACAGGTCCGTGGAACGCCGCCGCCGGTCGCGGACTGACCCCCCCCCCTCCCCCTCCCCCTTTGAGGCCCCGCCGAGAGCCACCGCAACCATGAGTGCCTCGACGACCGAGGTGAACGTGACCACCACGACCATCACGCGAGCCACGTCCAAGGCCGAGCTGGTGGACGAGAACCCGGACCTGGCCGCGGAATGCGTGCAGCACATCTGCGCCGACGGCAGCAAGCCCGTCGACCCGCAACCGCTGCCGCAGCCGCTGCTCGCAAATTACGAGCCCATGCTCAGCAAGGTGGGCGGACGCGCTTTTCTATTCTTTTTTTTTTCTTTTCTGCTCGCGAAGCGGGAGGCCTACAGTAGGCCTAGCTACCCGAACTCGAACCTCTGTGGTTGCACGGTTTCTCAACGGTTTTGGCATTGTAGCAGCATCGACGTCGACGAAGCTGAGAAGAAAGGCGGCTGGCTAGGCCTAGGAAGCGAAGCGGGCGCGTGGCTCGGATCACGCGCGCCCGGCGCGAGGGCCGGGAGATTTATCCGCCCAGGAATGACCGTCAGCTATACAGGCCCTTGTGCTCAGTAAAAATAACGCTGTCGCCTTAATATGCTCCTATTTATTGTGGCTCGTCGTCATCGCTGATTTTGCACGTCACCGTGTACAGTTCGACACATGGCTGTTTCCTATCCGATACCGATACCCCCTTTTCTGCGCGACAGCTTTTTTTTTTACCTTCATTGTTATTATTAGCCATGCTTAGAAAATTCAAAGGCGTGCTAAACCCAGAAAACGCAAGTGGCTGCCCGTTTCGGCTCGGCCTGTGGTGCGCCGGCCCAATCTCTATGACGCAATAGGTGCATAATCTTAAGCAGTCGCGCGCACATTGGAGGGAGGAACGGCGTGATAATTATTGAATTGGGAGCTTAATATGCGTGCGCCCCTCAACGATCCTTCGATTATATACCTTTCTTCCCGAGCTATTGCAGTAGACGTAGAAGTGGAATTCTGCAACATTATCATTCGAAGTGCTGGAACGCCTCTTCGCGCCCGGATAGTAGTACGTGCCATCACTCGCAGTCGCAACCACTGCCGCTCCTCGCAAATCTATAGCGTCAGAACTCGGGCGAGTTGTCACTCGGGCCTTCCGCATTTCATATGAGTCCAACGGCGTTTTCCTTTTTTCTCTCTCTCTTCGAGTTATACATTACTTTAACGCCGAACCCCCATGCAGTGCGATGACCTATCGCCTCCATTAGGGTCCGGTTCACACTTTCTTGAATCTGAATGCCTGGATCGAACCCAATTCACGATTAGTCGGACGCGTGACTCATTGTGGACCACAACGGAGCACGGTCACGCAGGCTCGTCACTACATGGATCAGGCTCTACACATGTCCCCTTTTTCCATATCCTTCGGCCTTTACGGTGCCATGGTGGCGCCTTGTTCACGGCAACTTCCCCCCGCGCAGTTGACGCCGGAGACGTGCCGCCAGCAGCAGCTGCTGCCGGGCCCGCCGACCGAGCGCGTGTTCGACCGCGACGAGTCCGGCTCGGTGTCGGTGGACGTGCGCAAGACGCTGGACGAGGAGAACGTCGACAACGACAAGCTCTACCAGCACAAGCTCGAGGGCAGCGAGGTGCGCAAGGTGCAGGAGAACCAGGCGCTCAAGGAGGCCTTCCAGGAGGCCAACACCTTCGACAACGTGCTCATGCAGAAGACCCTGGCCAAGGGACAGGTCAGGAGCGGCGGCGGCGGCGGAGCCTCCTCCTGCTCGGCGGCGCGGGGCGCTCGCGTGACGACGGCGCGCCTCTTCGCAGGTCACCAAGAAGCGCACGCTGGTCGAGACCGCGTCCGCCAAGCGCGTCACCACGCGGCGCGAGAACGAGGCGGCCAAGCTGGACAACGTCGGCTGCACGCTCAAGCGCAACATCGAGGAAGTGGGCAACGCCGAGGAGAACGTCGAGAAGTCCGAGAAGCAGCAGGAGAACATCGAGAAGGTCACCTGCACCACCCCAAAGGCGCCCTCTGGCCAGTGAGTACGTGGCTCCCACTGCTATACTGCGCACCTTCTTCCGCGAAACGACGCCATTCGCGTAGCAGTTATATATACGTGCACGCACGTAATGCCGCAATGAAATGAGAAGGCAAACTATAGGAAACGAATTGCCCTTTTCCACATTTCGCGCGCTGTGTATTGAGAAAGCAGCGATTCATTGCGAAGCTCAAGTTTTATTGTTTTAGAATCCAGAGAGCACTTGGCGGCTGGCTCTACGCCCTGACAACGCGTCTCACTTTGCAAGTGATCGGGCGTGAAAAAAAAAATGCGTTCTTTCGGCTCCTCTACGTGGGCGTGGCCAGCGGCTACAATGGCCTCCCGTTAGGGGATCTTGACAGTAGCTCCTCAGGATCAAATAAAGGTTCGTTCCAATAAAAACGTCACTGGTTGTATAACAATTGTTACTCCCCCCGACCCTCCCACGCTCAGCCCGTCAAGTTACAGATTGCAAACAAAAGGCTGCCACGTAGACTTCTGTTTCGGCTCTCTTTCCAGTTCGCATTCATTTTGGCAACTTCAGCCTGCATATACTAGTTTAGGCGAATATCTTTTTTTTTCTCACATCCCGCTGCGTACGTAAACATTCGACGCAAACGGTGGTTCTGTGACGACGTGTTACCAACGGTCGGTGTCGCATCTGCGCACTTGCAGGGCGGTGAACAGAACACCACCTCCGTCGTCGTCTCCACCGGCCCAGTAAAGCGGTACGTATACACAGGGTAGCCGCGTCGGCTGCCAACGCAAAGTCTCGCGACGACTTTTTGCCAGCCTTACGTATACGGGTCACGGCACTGAGTCCTCGCAACTTCTCTTGCCCAGGCTGATTCACCTTCACTACTGGACCCAAATCGGCACGAGGCCTCGGTACGGCAAAGACACCCCCCGAGAGAGATCCATCGTCGAGCTGTGGCGTCGCCCACCATCGTGGGGCAGGGCGCAGCCCGCATCGTGGCGCGAGAGACGCGATTTGGGGCCGCCTTGCCAGCCGGTGGTGTCGACGTCCGTCCCAAATTGGTCGCTGCAGGGGGCTAGTGGTCAGCGTCGGAATCTGAATAAAAAGGCGTCCCTGGTCTCGAAAAAACTTCGGCGGTTCCGTTCGTTTCCGAGCAATGGCTCGACATACGGCTGCGTGGCTAGGAGTACAAACTCGTTAAGCAGATAAAGCAACATTTGTCACGCACGAACACTAGCAAGTCTGTCGCGGGCTCGTTAATTTTGGCAGGAATTCTACGAGTCCTTGAATGTGTGTCAAGAATTTAATCACAACAGTGTTGAGTGTTTTAGTTGAGAGTGGCCCTGCTAAGCCAAAGCGGAGCGGCGGGCGATTTTCACGCTTTAGTTATACGTTTAGCGTAGCGGAGCGGACCTTTCGTAGTTGCAGCGCCCTCTGACCATATTCAGGGTAATGAAAGAAAATAAAAAACACCTATTGTTCGGTTTTATACAGTAAAACGTATATTTGTGTATATATAACTTATTTCTCCGCGAGGTATCTAAACGTGCGCTTGTAATGCGTTAACGGTACATTTTGCCTAATGGAATATAAGGCGCCGTCTTGGGGACCGCCACGTGATAGCCAGTGCGCTTACTTTCTGCATCCAATCCAATCCTTTCTGGTGTCAACGCTAGCCAAAGCGCTGCGCAGCACGGTCCACTCAGGCAGCTTCGTGCACAAAGGAACAAAGAAAAAGAAACGGGAAAAAGACATAGACGAACCAAACCAATCGCGTGAATGAAAATGTACGCAAATGGTGAAAAGCAGAGGTGGGAAGAATATTTTTTTTTTTTCGAATACGAGTGCCATATCGAATGGTCGAACGCGGACGTGTATGTTTATAGCCAGAACATTTGATTCGATATAACTGAGTACCACGCTTGTACAGACCACAGCGAAAGAGGGAGCCAACTATCACGAGCAGTTATAGGATCAGTTTCAACACAAGCTCACAAATCGCGTCTGTACGAGAGGGCTCTACGAATATCCTCGCAAAATCTTTACTGCTCGGCTGCAAACGAGGTTAATTGAATGGCTGCTGTATGACTCGCTTTTCGGGAACGTTAAACAAATGGTTATTGGAAAACAAAAATGCAGAAGTTGTGGAAAAAAAGAAAAGAACAAGTTGGCGAAGGAATTCCTTACGTACACGCAAGTAGAATGACCCGTTCCAAGGAAAACGTCACTGGTTGTAGAAAGACAAAACTGGCACTCTCCCCACCCTCACCACCGAAAGAAACACTAAATTACATATTGCAAACAAAAGGCTGCCATGTAGACTTCCGCAGCGAAACTGAAAACGAAGCTTATAATCACCCACTTTGTTTCTGCACTGCTTCGAAAACTTTTGTCGCCTCAATTTTGGTAATTTGCGACTACACTGCTTAGCGGACGGAGCACAGGAGCCCTACTTCAACGGTCGGTTATGGCGAAATATTTGGTTAGTTTCGATATTAGAATATAGTTCATTTTCGAATGCAACTACGAATAGTTGGTGTCTAATACATTCGATAGGTATTCCAACATTCGCACACCCCAAGTGAACATCGTTCAGCTATCACCAGCTACCAAGTGGAAAATCAAATTCTTTCCTGGACTTTTTGTTGGCTACTTCCGCTACAGTGCGCCTGTTCTTTCTCGGGTTAGTACAACTGCTGTAGGCACACTTGAAAGTGCTCAGGCTCGCGCACTGAGCACTCATCAGCAATTATATGAGTGACAGAACCGCATGTAGTCCCCTGGTTTATGACATCATGTATCTGCTTGCTGAGGCGTCTCATTTCGGACATACCATCATGCTGCAGTGGATTCCTGGCCATTGTGGAATAGCTGGAAACGAACAGGCTGACGCAGAAGCAAAACAGGCACACACTGACGGAACTATTATAAAAATTCATTTTTCCCGGTATGACATTAACGCCTTGCTCCATACCTCCTTTAAAACTTCTACGGCGCAACATTGGGACAACCCCGAACATCGACAAGAGCGCCTCCATAGACTTGTCGCTGGATTGCGATTCCGGCATCCACTTCGGTTGCGGAGAAGCCAGGAAACGCTCATTCATCGATTACGGCTGGGTGTGGCATACACCCAGCCGTAATTACCCAGCCGTACCCAGATTACTCTTCGTGTATTGCGTCTCCAGTGCGCATCCGCATATTGGACAACGTGTATATAGTATCTCATTGTACCGTGTCATAATCATCCGCCACCTACCTTTCCCTGTATTTCCCACTTCCCCATTCCCCAGTGAGGAGTGGCAGGCTAGAGACACGCTCTCCAGGCCGACCTCTCCTCCTTTCTCTCCATTAAAATCTACTCCTCCTCCTCCTCCTCCTCTTTCCTGGACAAAAAAAAAATCGATGGGGAGCTCAGCACCCGTTCCGTGTCACCCACACGGAACAGCCGCCACAGTGTGGCTGCACTGAAGAGGAGGAAGACGACGTGTTCCCGATTGATACACGGTCGCCATCTTGGCCGCCGTTGGCCTGTACGTGTGAATAAATTTGTAAAGGGCCTTGTGCGTCAGCTACACGTAACAGTGTACCTGCTCCACGTGCTTCTCCGCATCACAGCGTTGGCCGCAACGTCTGCCCGAGTGTCATCAGTACGCCTCGTAGCTTGCACTGCAAGAACCGCATTTTTGTGACTCCGGAGCGTGACGTTATTGAACCGGAAGATATAAAAGGGAAAAAAAAGCAAAGAGAAAAACACCTTTTAAACGACCGCTGTCTGCAGGCAGTTTATAATATAGAATATAAACTATAATGAAAAGCGGCTAACAGGATGTCAACGGAATAAATAGCCCGCCTAATTTCATCGTTATAGGGGTTAATTACTTCAAACGAGAGCGGAAGAAAAGCGTACACATATTTTGGCGCACGTTAAGGAACTACAGGTGGTCGAAATTAATCCAGTCTCCCACTACGGTGGCCCTCATAACCCACTGCGTAGGTTAGGGACGTTAATTAATCTCCGCAATTCAACGAAGAAAAACAACATTTATTTCCGGGCATTTTTATGTGTTTGTCATCTTGACCCAGGGAGGCACACGCGTAGACAGACGTCTGGAAGAGTCAGTGCTGAGACCCAACCCTCAGATTCTTCCACGCAGCGTGTGCGTGTGTGTGTGTACACACACACACACACACACACACACACACACACACACACACACACACACACACACACACACACACACACACACACACACACACACACACACACACACACACACACACACACACACACACACACACACACACACACACACACACACACACACACACACACACACACACACACGTATATATATACACTCAGCAGTGTTGAGCTCAGCGCCACACAAGAGACGAATATAGGCGGCACGGCGGGTCTAATTAAGGCCACCCGATATCAATCGACCGGCTCCACGCCCGCCATGTGCAGGGGATGAACGACTTCTCGTACTTGGCAAGCGTTTAAAAAAAATGACAAAGAAAACTGACAAAAAGAAAAGCGACAAAAGAAAGACGAGAAGAAGAAGGTAAAGCCTCCGGCGCGAGCGGCTTTTCCACGCCTCTACGGGCGACGGCGCTCCGGGAGAAGCGCGCACGGGTACGGCACGTCCCAGGTTAGGACGGGGGAACCGCAAACGCGGCATCATTAGGCGGCCGCCGACGCGCCCATGCGAGCACGCGAGAGGCCATCTCGAAGCCGCCATCGCGCAAGCTCAAGCTTTGATACAGACGCTTCCAACTATATACCCGACGCGGAACTGCAGCGTGCGGCTTCGCCTATTCGTCCGCGAAGGACTTCGACCGCACGCAGCTGCGGTGGGACTCTATGTAAGCTCGATTAGTGAAGGAAGTCGGGCTAGCGAGGCGCGTGTTTCAAAGATTGTGACACATTTAATTAACGAGCGCTAAAAGGACTAGATGCACATGGACGAGAAAGAGACGCGCACGGAAGCGCGCATGCTTCCCGTTCTCGTCACCATAATGGCTCGTTATTAGCGCCAGTTAAAACACCCCTCGATTCACCCGCTAGCTCACTCGACCTGCCGCAGTCGTCCACAGCTTTGCAAAGCGAACCCGCCGCGGTGATTCCGTGGTCACGTGGCATGTGGCAAAACACTCACGCAATAAAAGTTCCGTGCGAGTTTACGAACCGCGCCACAATTAATCCGCAACGCCCCTTCCCCTCCCTCACCCTATAGCTTCGGTGTATTTAACGTACACGTCGCTTTGGGAGCTGTCATACATGCGCTCCTGACATTCGCCGAGGCTGTCGGCCTCGCCGACAGCCTTTAGCTCCATCACATTTCCGCGGCGTGCTGCTGTTCCTGGTGCTCTTTCTCTCCCTCTACTTTCATTCCCTACCCCCTGTGCAGCCCGGTTGAGGTGTCCTCCTCTGAGAGACAGTTACTGCGCTGCACTTTACCCCAACCTTTCCTATCCATCATCAAGAATCTCCTTCTCTCTCGCTTTGGGACTCCTACCCCTCGAGCCTTGCAACGCGACGTCCGAAGGATACGACGGGATGGACCTGCACAGAATATCAAGGCGGGCTACTCGACCATAGTTCAGCCCCAAAGGATACCAGGGGAGGAAAAAAGAAATTGGCACTGGCTTAGCTCGGCTAAGCCAGGATATACGCAGCGAAAGCTAAGTCATAGCAAGGTTAGCCTTGCTTAATCTTGATTGCAGGTTAGTCTGGTTGCTTAGCTATGTTGCGGCGTTTAGCCAGTCCTTCGGCGCGCTGTTCGTCTGTTTCCTCTTCATCTCGTTCCGATGTCGATTGCAGGCCTCCTCCTGCTTATAAGAATTGTCGCCGTCCATACTGCCGCCTCAACTGTGGTTGCGGCACACGCGAGCTCTCGTTTTCAATCCTCCGACATGTTATTAGGCATGCGATGCAGCTGGCGAAGCGAGCGGAGGCGAGCACAACGACGAGGAACGCGGTGTGACGTCATACCAAACGGCTGAGGGGGAAAGGCGCGGCGCAACACCTGTGGCTCGGTGCTACTACAGGTTTTCCCGCTCAATTTAATCCAAGCGCCAGTCAATTTAATCTAAGCGCCAGTCAATTTAATCCAAGTGCCAGTGATTTTAATCCGAGCGCCACTCAATTTAATCCAAACGCCACTCAATTTAATCCAAACGCCAGCCGAAATAATCCAAGCGCCAGTGAATTTAATCCAGACACAACGGAATTCAAGAACCTTTGGATTTCAAGACTTCTGAAAATTTGTGAACATATTATGACTTAACAGCTTGAATCATGTTTGGACTATTTCGGCTGGCGTTCGGATCAAATTGAGTGGCGTTTGGATTAAATTGACTGGCGCTCGGATTAAAATCACTGGCACTTGGATTAAATTGACTGGCGCTCGGATTAAATTGACTGGCGCTTGGATTAAATTGAGCGGGAAAACCTGTAGTGGCGCATGCGCAGTAGTGACTAGGGAGCAAGCGTGAGAGAGAAATATCCGGGGCGAAATGGCAAGTTCGCGGCCAGTAAAGCTTCCGCTTTAAAAACAAAACGAAAAGGCTTGACGAGGTCTGTGCTCCCGGTGCACGATTTTACGTATATTAATAAAAGGAAACGTAAAACCCACCGCGATTAACAATCGAAATACAGCGTGCGCGCGCATGCGCACTTAAGGGGGACGGATACTCGACTGCAAACCGCTATCCTTTCCCGAACGCTTTCGCGCAGGTCGAGGCGTCTGGCCTAGCGCGAACACATTTCGCTTGACGCTGAGCGCCACAGAGCACAGACACGTGACCTGTCTATGGAACGCAAGAAATCGTCGCTCACGTGATATCACGCCGGGAGCCAGTTTATACCACCTTTCAAGATGAAAAATGCCTCGCGAACTTCGCCGTTTTCGGCAACTATATATGCGCAAGTGTGTGCACAGAGCCAACAGCTCAACCCCCATCGCAGGGAGACTCGCAGGCAGCCCGAGCACACACTCAGCCACACCTTACTTTTTTTCGTGTTCCGGGTTAAAAGCGAGTCTAGACGAGCGGCCGGCTGACGGCGTTTAACACCTGTTTTGGTCGAGCAAGCGTCTCACGCGCAATTTGCGACGACGACCACGACGACGTTGACGGGACGCGCGCGAACTTGCTCGTGCACGCACGCGAAGGAAAAACAGCTGCGTTGAAAGCGCGGACGGGGGAAAAGAAATGACGGCTAAACAGCCCGGCACGTCGTTAAATAGGCGCTATACACAGGGAACTTGCGAGTTCTATAGGACGAGACTGCCAAATTATATCGATAAAAATAGCAAGAAGTAAACTGTGGCGACGTCGTTAGAGCGATCGAGAAGTGGCGTCGCGAAACGAGATGATCGAGATGGACGACGTTACATGCGAGCGAGGCGCCGTCCCGACAGCTGTAGTAGACTGAGGCTTTAACACTTTTTCGCCCACACTAGAGATAACTAGAGATAACAAGCCACCACGCGAAAAAAGTCGCGCGATCAAACTTTTGCTGAACAAACAAACGAGTTGCATCGAGAGGTGATGGTCGAGCTACATCGTGTTCTCGCTACACGGTTACATTTTTTTTTTCATTACCACACGGCCGACGCGTCTTCCTCCGAGGTGACAAGGAGGACTCACTCCAAGCAAGGCATTTGGGTTGCGGTTGTCAGCGCGGCATGTCGTTTGCACTCCTTCGTCCCGTTCATTTTCTCTGCAACAGTTAAAACCAAGAGCGCAGAAGCAACGCAAGACACAGGGACAGTCAAGAACACCACGCCGTGATGTTCGTGTCTTTCTAGTTTTCGCCTTCTCGGTTTTAACGATGCAACACCGACAAGCGCGAGCACATACACGTACTCTCGCGTTTCTACAACGAGCTATATACATACGCCGGCCCTGACGGAAGAGTCTCTACTCCGCTGTAAAGAAGTTCCGCTAGATAAACGAGGGCGAAATTTAAACGAATCGGCACCGACCGATCAAAAGCAAAGCGAAGTGGGCGCCCGTTTGGACGTCTCGTCCCGCATCGAGAACAACCGCGTCGACCGCACCTATCGCCACCATCTTCCGCCCCCCTTTACAACCACCATACCCGCACCCAGTAAATAGCACCGAACAGAAGTCAATGAGTGTCTCTTTTTTAAAGCAATCTTCGACGCCTACCCAGACTCCGAGTTTACTGGGACACAAGTCGTCTGCTTCCAGATGGGCTGTGGGAGCGGCATAGGAGGTGTAGGGCATGGCGCGCGCGACTAGCGGCACAAGAACGATCGCGCGTACCGAGTTTTCGGCGCACGTTAAGGGACGTCGCGCGGTTCAAAGTGAATCGGGAGCCCTCCGCCCTAACTGCGTAGCCCAGTCGTTGCTTTGGGACGTTGAACACCGTCGGCCAGACGATCGATCTCGCCGCACCTCGATAAAAAATGAACAAGACAGTGGGGAGGACTGCTGAACGAGTAAAAAAATAAAGGAAGCAAAGGTCTGGTCGCCGAGAGCTAACGCAATCTCACTGTACCACGAAGCAAACGAAGTTAATCTCTTGCGCCGCTCCGAAATTTTCCGTGACAGAGTGCCAGCGGTTATAGCTATACACGCTGACGGAGAGGGATCAAGTACGAACCAGCCTGTATTAGCCCCGAGAACGAACACGAGCGGCGCTGCGAGCGCCGCTCGCGTGACGTCAGGGCACGGACTCGCGCCTGTCGTCTGCTACAGTTCGGGCGTTGTCCGGGCGCTTTCTGCGGTGTTTTCGTTTGTTCGCCCTCGTTCTCTCTGCTTGTATACTTATGGTGGTCGTCTCAAATATAGTTTTACGACGTCTTCCTTTGCGAACATTTATTCAAAGAGCTAATTTCTTAGCCAACAATGCAGCTCTCGAAGGCAACGCTACAGTGCCAGCCGAAGCGACGCAGACCAGCCCATTGCGGGTTTTTCATATGCGGATAGACAATCGCAAGAGCATAGCCTATAGGAATCCAGTTATGATACCATACCTGCCGCGGTGCAACAAGCATGTCACAAAGCTGGCTATATATGACTTCTACAGCAGTTACGTTGATTTTATTCCGCTAAAACAGGTTTGTTCACGACGAGTAGTTCATGGTATAATATCGAATTTTTGCATTTCCTCACAGAAACGCTCGGCAGTAGCACGGGGACTTAACTAATACTGGAGCTTAGATTCTACACGCCTCACTTGCTTCTTTAACTGCTTGTCAACATTAGGCGGTTCTTCACGTGTTCATTTTTTTTAAGCGGCGGAAATTTGAAGTAAAGGTAATGAAGGCTTACAGCTATTTACAGAGTACAAATAGGAATGTACCAATATATATTCCCTTTTCCGTGCTACACGTTCAACTCACATTTTTAAAGTGCGTTTGTTAATGATTAATAATGTATGTTATGTTCCTCTTTTTTTGTCTATGTTACCAAGTGTATATAATTTATTTATTTCAATGCCGCAGTGTGTTTTGCATTGTTATTGTGGAAATATTTCACTGTTCTTTCATATATTATATAACTGCAATGTTTTATGGCCACTATATAAATGTAATTTATATGGCACTTGATGTGTTACCCCATGCAGCCATATTGTACCTAAGGGGGTGAGGTTACCTCAAGCCGCGTCTGTGCGACTTTTTTCCCTCATCCACCTCCACTTACCACTCCACTGTACATGTGTGTGTGTAAATGGAAATTATTAAATCAAATGAAACTCACTTGAGAAATTTACTGGTGCTTGCTGCTTGAGGAATATACATGACGAATCTGTTTGGCGAACTGACACAGGCTGCTCGGCCCAATTTATTTAGTGAAGTATGCCTGCTGGACCGCATAGCCGCAGCCAGAAAGAAGTCGAAGCGTTAATGACTAGTAGTATGGGACATACTGAAGATATCGAAATTCCCCCGGTGGAGGGTCAGAAATCAAGTGAAAGTATATGCAAGGCTTGTGGTGCTTTCTTTATGAATATTTGCGATTGGATTGGAGCAAACTTAATTTAGCCTGCAAGGTTCTCTTTTATGTACCGACGAAGCGAATAGTTATCCGTTTATATAATTAAATAACGCTGGATCGAGACATGGTGAGACAGAAGGTGCTTGAATTTTCCTTTTGTGCGCAATCTAAGCTGCGGTGTAGTAGCTCGAGAATACTTTAGCCATTCCAGTTGGCGCTGTAAAAAAATGCTTTATGGTTTTAATTCTAAGTTGTAGTGAACTGATGGGTTTCGCGAACATAGCGTGCCTCGCCATACGGACAGTCGATTGCTACCGTTACGTGATCAGGGGTGTGCCATATTGTCGATAAAGGCTACTGAGGGCCACTATGAAACATTTCATCACTTTCAATCGAGTGGCTCTCGATCTTAACAACGAAACTTTTCTCTCGGGCGATTGCTACTATGATGTTTGTGAATTAACTATGTAAATACTCTACATGACGTGTCGTCGTGTTAGCAGCCATAAGCAATTCGTTTTTTGGAGGCCTGTTTCAGAGGGGGATGAAAGTAGCAGCAAACTTTTTCATAAGAAATGCGCGCCTAACTATTTTTTACGCATTAATGAATGGCCATATTTGAATAGAACAACACACCAGAGTAATAGGAATCATGATGACAGCTTCGCTGGGCAGTGTCTTTCTAACATCGGATAACATGTTGACGCCAATTACCAAATTTTTCTTCCACGTAAAATGCAATGCCTCTCATAGCTCAATACTAAAGGAATGTTAAATGTTTAGCGAAGCATCATACACAACTTCGCGCGTTGAATTTGCAGAATCTCTTTTTTTAGTCAAAATTTACCGATAGACAGGGCGCATATATGCATTGCAAAACCTAGTAGACCCCTTTAACGCTACTTAGCTTGCGATATCCAAGCCGCAAAGTTTCTCGACTCACACACTTTTGAAGAAGAAACTGTGGTTAAGGTATGGCAGCTGAAAGAAGCCGACGTATTCTTCAATACGTACGGCTCGAGCCACCGATACCCCAAGCATACACGAAGGGAACGAGCGCGCGCGGCAGCCGAGCGAGCCGGAGCGAGCGGCGTCCTGGGCGTGACGTCACTCGCGAGAGGTCGCCACTCCTAATTCTCGGGGCTAATAGAGATATCGTCGCTACTCTCTCTCTCTCTCTCTCTCTCTCTCCGCCGTTTCGTGGGTTACAGTGTCCCGCCACGGATGAGTGAGACAGATATAGTCCTCCTCCGACAACTCCTGAACAGGAGAAGACGTTATAGTTAAGAAAGGAAATGAAGAAACACTATACTTCATACCTGTATTTCAGGTAACCGTTACGTTTTCTTTTTCTGGATCGTAGTTTTCTCATCCCAAGCATGAAACACATACTGATTGCTGCACAAGTCAGTGTTCACGTATGTTATCCTGATGTGTGCGTGCTTGTTTTTTTTTAATACGCGTGCTTGATAGAACGTATTTTCTGCGATTATTATAATTCATATTCTGCCACGTATACTAACTTTGCCACAGATTTACATATACACAACATGGTCTTTCTTCATTTTGGTTTCTTTTCGTTTTTTCTTTTTTTTTTACGATTGTCAGACCAAACTGTCATGCACTGACGCCGTTCTCAATGCCTTTTCTGAGGCCTGCGATGTACCACAAGTATATATATATATATATATATATATATATCTTGATAATAACTTCACAATGAAGCACAATCTAATGCGCGCACAACAACAAAAACACCGCCGTGAACCATGGAACAACAAACATTTAATACGCACTGGAAACCCCCCTAGCTTTGGCCAGCAAAGCAGGCAATTAAGCAACCGCACGTCAAAAAGCACAGACGCAAAACCAAGCAGCGCTTTCTAAAACATGAAAACCGCCACGGGTAGCACCGCAGCAGCTTCTGGGAACCGGTATACTGCGGACAAAACAAAAAAGGAATATGGTTTCAGAACCCATACATTAAATCTTCTTGCCGAGCTAGTTAATGTAACACGCACGACTAAAAAAAGAGATTATATCGCGGCAGAGAGCGGTAAAAAGGGTACAAAACCAGCGAAGTTCGTCCAGCGCCCATATATGGCTTTTAGGTCGGCCGCATTATAGATTATCTTTACAGTTGGTGGTTTAGCGAGACTGCTTCGCTGCTCTCGTAAAGAAAAAAAAATCAACTGGACAATACAAAGCTCGGCAGCCCTGCGTAATGATCATAGGCCAATGGAGCACCGACACGAAAAAGACTCGCTTGCTCGTGAGCAACACGAACAGTTCTCGCGCGAGTCACTTAGCTTAAAAGTATAATGCGCACAGACGCGGTTCCACATTGAGGAAAATTACAACTTAATATTCACTTAAATTCATTTCTGGTCGCCGAGAGAACATTCGCGGAAAAAATGACAATGAAATGTTATTAGAATTATACCATAATTAGTACAGTACTTAACTAGTAACTGGTTATTATATATATATATATATATATATATATATATATATATTCAAGGTATATTCAAGATATAATTATCGAAGTACGTGTAATACATTGCATGTGACATTTAAATACAGAAGGAGGTCTCAAAGTCGCAAGACAAACTGAGACCTCCTATAAAACCACACATCAAAAAATATTTTGGTAAAATAACAGTGATAAACACAGAAAATGTTAACTATAGAAATGTCCAGTTAAGCAAAGAAACATATATACATAAATATAAGAGCACTTATTATAAACTTTAAGAAGTGTTTATGAGTTTAACAAGTATGAGAGCAAAGCCTTTTGAAACATTTCAAAGGATTTCTTCATTGTACCTATACAGGCAAGAAATTCCAAAATGATACTGATGAGAAGTTAGCTGTACACTTGCCATAGTTAGTCCTGGGTTTAGGTAAGAGAAAGTTATTTAACTTTGCAAAGCGAGTTGATGATACACGAGGAAACTGATTAGTGTGTAGTAAAGGAATCGGAAGCCTTTCATTCACATATTTATATATAAGAATGCCGAGAAAGTATCTGTCTAGTTTTTGAACCGATAAAATACCATGTGAGTAGAGTAAGGAGGACGCATTGTACATGAAGCTGCTGAAGGTTATTATTCTTATTGCTTGATTCTGGAGATCCTGAACGGCTGATAAATGAGTAACGTACGTGCTTCCCCACGATGAGATGCAATAGACAATGTTGCTGTGAAAGAAAGCGTAATAAAGCGACAACAATATTTCAAAACGAAAGAAGGGACGAACTTTTAGTAAAATTCGAATCGCATATGCTGCTTTTCGCGTGAGCAGTGACATATGCAAGTTAAACTTTAAATGTTCATCTAGTTCGATCCCAAGAAACATTGCGCTAGAGGTAGCATGAATTCGAGTATCACCCACACAGACAAATGAATTATTAGGAATAATTCGGTTAGTTGACGAAAATATCACGAAGTTAGATATTTTGGCATTTAATTTATTCTCTTTGAACCATTCAACAACATTTATCAAGCCTGTATTTAGTTTAAACAACATCGAGTCGACGTCTTTATCGGCGGTTCTTACAGTGGTATCATCCGCTAAAGTATACAGGAAGAATGTACATGACTTAGCGGAAGATCATTGATGTATATAAGAAATAAAAGTGCACCCAGGATTGACCCCTGCCGAACGCCTATTTTGATTGTTCGGGGATTAGAATAAGTACCAGACACATGTACTTTGCGCTCACGATCAAGCAAATAACTACGAATTAGTTCTAATGGGGGCAAAGACACACCGATTGACTCCAGTTCTGCAATGAGATGTCATGCATAAACGAATCAAAAGCTTTTGAAAGGTCAATAAATACACCTCCAACGACATTACCGGTGTCGATGGCAGATTTAATTTTATAAGTTAGCCATATTAGACCCTATTCAGTTGAGTATTCTGGTCTGAAACATTACTTGTTATTGGGAAGAATACCAAACTTGTCCAAGTTCTTAAACATCCTGCAAAAAGGTTTTCCACAAATTTACTGAAAAATGAAAGAATTACTATGGGGCGGTAATTAGAGATTAATCGCTTGTCCCCTTCCTTAAAGACGGGAATAATTTTTGCTTTCTTCAGCGCTGTTGGGAAGAACCCAGTTAGAAATACAAGATTGGCAATGTAACAGAAAACATCACAGATTAAATGCGTCATCATTTTTATGTTTGCAGCAGAAAAATTATCAAGACCATCACCTGTATTCTTAATACTAATGATAACGGTGTAAACTCCTACAAGTGAAGCCGGATAAAGAAAAAAAAACAATATGATAATAGCGAACATGTGTAGCTGAGGGGTGCTGTCGAAAGGCGTGGATCAATGCCGAATAAGTCAAAGAAAGCATTCGCAATATCAGATGGGTTTTCAATCACACGGTTTCCTAAGTGAATCAGCGTTATCTCTGAATGCACATATATAAAATATTACTATATAGGCTATGCGTGAAGTTCTCCGTGCATGACTCAGAATTTTGAAGTATCAAGATCTCAGCGTACAGCATATTTAATACGTGGGGCATTGCGGGGTTCAGCAATCCCGAATGAGAAGCCGGTTCGGTTTTGGAACGTCGCGTATTTTAAAAAAATTACGATCTCATACGGTTGGTGTCAAACTCAGCCCTGCATCATTCAACGCTCAGCGTCCATCCGGCGGCGCGCTGTTCCTTCATTTCCATTACTGTCGTTGTCACAGCGCACCAGATGCGATCCCCTCTCAGTTATTTATCACTTACCAGCTCCTACGTAGACTGCATGTCCAGTTGTGAACAGCATTTGCGCGTATAATATATTCCAGATAGGCGTTAATTTTTCCTCATCAAACGGCCGTAATCTTTGTACTTTACTTCGTTTAGAAATAATATTCCGTATGCGAAGGTCCTTATTTCCCGAACACTCCCCCCCCTCCCCCCCCCCTCATTCGACTCGAGTCGGAAATTTCAATTTTAGAGCGCCCCAGTTTAAAAGCTGCATAAGGATATATTTAGTGGGTTAGTTGGTGGGCCATTGTTTTTTGAAGCAGCAGCGCACTTCTGTAGGCACACAGGCGAGCATTCGCGTTTGTTTCAGCGTTTGTTCGCATATAGAAGTGCACCGCTTCTACAAGAACAAGGACTTAAAAGATATATAGTCGTATATATATATAAAAAATAATAATAAACGTGCGCCCGAATCGTCCGCAGCGTAACCGAGAAGCCCGAAGGCGTGATCAACACGGCCTCCACTGCACACAATTAGGTCACCGTGTGCACCAGCTATAACAGTGTATACAGGCGCACATAGCTCGGAACACAGGCGTGCTCATTACGAAAACTTGGTCGAGCAGAACCGGGCGGGTTCGGTTTCGTATAACTTCCGCGTCGTTTCAGGGCGCGTACGCCCTGAAACATCGGGAAATCGAGAACTGACCGCGCATTAATGACGCATTTTTCTTCTTTCTTCCGTACACTCGATCATAGAGCTCAACGCACCATTATCTTCGAGTGCATAACATGCCGGCTGTCCCTGCGCGACAAACGGGGATGATTAAATTGGCGCAGCCATAGTGGACACCGCCATCGTATACACGGGAGAGATTATAGCTGCCATTACGCGGCTTCGAACAAATATCAGCGGGTGCAATTAGCGACAGCCAATTTCGCGGTAAAGCGGTAAGCATTTGTGTGGTGCTGCGTACACGCATGCAGTCTCCCGTTTCCTCCTCTCAACGTCCTTCGCCGTTGTCATTTGCTTTTTTTCTATTTTTCGTTACCGGTTTCGTGCATTAACAAGCATTACATTTTCCCTGGACCATATATGTCCCCGGGTCACTGATACCACGATGCAGACAAGCATATACAAGCATACCCGCGATGCTTATGAGTGTGCGGTCCTTTTTCTGCATCGGGACAAGATCAGACGAGAGCATGTTCGAAGGCATACAGAGTAACGGTCTATACGGTAGCGGCGTGGCTTCTGTCATTTACCGTAGAAGCGCCGTCGTGGAGAGTTCTAATTTTCTTTCTTGTGTGTACTCGAAGCAACGCCGTTACCGCGAGCAAAATCGCGTTCCCCGGTTTACCTAGGAGCTGCCGTGAGCTATATATACACATGCTTCCAGAGAAACAGCGGCTCACTACGGTACAGCTTTTACCCAAGTAACCACCATTCCAGAACTCTTTTTCTCCCTCGCTCCTTCCTTCGTTACCGCTATGTCATCCTTCGTTGGAGCCAATCCACACCGTACTTTTTTTTTCAACACTGATACTCTCAGTACGCGAACAGTGTTCTATATAGCTCTGGACTGAAGAGCAGCTGTGGAATGGACGGACGCCCTTTTCTTCGAGCACCCCAACGTCAACGTTGGTGTGGATAGGGTGCTCATAAACATGATCGTCAATGGCGATGCAGTACGGTAGCTGGCTGGGCGAGCAGGTACATCTGCACTGTTACTTACAGCGCACGCTTGAAACACCTTTTGTTTCGCTTTTGGTTGAGCGAATGTATAGTGCGCAGGTGTAAGTTTTTCTACTTATATGACTGTTTGTAAGCAATAGATGCAGCAGATAGATGCAGTAGATGCAATAGATGCAACAGAAGTGAATCAGCGCTTGTGTATCGTCTCTCTTCATTGGCCGCGTGTTTGAATTGCGCGCTTTAAGTAATAATAGCAATGTAAGCTCAAAAAGTTACAATATACACTCTAAAAACTAAGAGAGTGCCGGGCACTCCCTTTGAGGGAGTAGCGGCTTGTCCCATATTTCACTCTCTTTTCGAGAGTAGATCGACCCTCTTTGAGAGAGAGTAGGTCAACTCCTGTTGACAGAGTTTTGTTACTCCGCCGCAAGGGATTGCTAGTACTCTTCTGCAGAGTGATAATACTCTTCCCACAGGGAGTGCTAGTACTCTTCCGCAGAGTGGTAATACTCTCACCGTAGGGGTAATGGCACTCCACCAGACCGAGTACTTCTACTCCCCCAAACAGAGTGCAACTACTCTTCCCAATACCCTCTTAGCGAAGTCCTGGCCACGCATGCAGGCAGGAAATCAGATCAAATTATGGTCGCTGATACACCGTTCTCTAGGCGGCTCCTCAGACTCAGTGGCCCAATTCCAAGCGGCCTTCAGAATAGGCGTGAGCAATGTTATGCAGGATTTTAAAGTCATTTTTCCTGGCTATTTGCTGCCTACCATGAGTCGTGACGGCTCGTAATCGGCCTATGCGTATGTGTCCCGAACGCCACTGCGGAGAAAAAAAAGCTAATTCACATTTAATCCGCAAATATTTTCGCATATTTCACAATCAGGAGACACATAATCTAATTAGAACACAATAGTCGACGGAATCACACACTTATGGAGAACCACATTGCTCTATACATCACGTGGATTCGAACCCACGTACACTCGCATCTATACAATTCAAAGCACACATCCTAACCATTACACCACAAAGCCACCACGCTCAGTCGTGTTGTTTTAGAGCTTATATACATAACAAATGTATTTGAGGAATCGGCTGCGGTGGTTGGAGTTTCTCTGCAGTGTGCTGTGCTGTTGTGTACTGGAATACGTTTGCGTTTGCATCATTTCCATTCCTTGCTACGACTAACGGAGGAATACAACGTAGACGACGACGTGAGAACTATTCACGGCTTGTCGTCACCCCAGGAAAATAACAAATGTGCCGTTCAGCTCACGATCGAGTGCTTTTCCAGTCCATGCATTATATGTTCTCCGAAATTACGCGGATACAAAGTATCGTGCCAACCATCCACGTATGTGAATTTAAGTCTGGTGAGCATTTCTGTTTATTTTTTCCGCCAGTTCCATTCGTATGTGGTCAACTGCGATGCCAGTACCAGGCATTTCGACGTGCCTCACGCTGCCGTGTAGGCGTTCTTTTCAGGTGCATTAGTTTAGAGTTTGGTTCAGTCCGCTGTGAGCTGTTGTCCTGCATTAGCAGCGGATCGTTAGCGTTTTGAAGAGCACGCATTCCAGCATTTGGAGACTGCTTATGCCGATAGCCGCGTCACATGCATTGGCACGCATGTTTAAATGAGTAATGTGTCCACTTGTTACGCGTGCACTGCTCGTATCCTGTGGCAGTGCTCGTTCTAAAAGCTTCGAAGACCATCTACATTCATACGTGTGTTCAATATATATGCACAGGATAGACTTGCCGGCTAGTTGGTTGAGCATTTTAGAAGAAACAGCGCAACACAAGGACGACGCAAAAACATGGACAACACCACGAAGCGCTGGTGTGGTCGATGCTTTTTTTCGTCCTGGTGTTAGCGCTGTTTCTTCTTCCACGATACACGCACACCACAGGTACGCGAAAGTTTAGGAGTATAGGGCGTTAACTTTGTTTTCCCCGTTTCCTCTCAGTGTCAATGGCACAATGCGTTGCCCGAAATAGCGCACGCTTACCCCCATATTCAGAAATGCATCATAACTTGAAGCCCATGCTTGACTTGATCTAAATGACGCAAGTCGTGAACGCACCAAAAGAAAGGCAGTGAGCGTCTGGGGGACGTTCGCACCAGGCGTCGTTTATATAAAGTCAAGCATGGGCTTTGTATTAATATACATTTCTGAATACGGGGGTTAGTCATCTACTTCTCACAGAAAATGTCGAAGAAACGCCCACCAAAACCAGGCACATTCGTAAACCTAACTAGGCAATACGAAGCTCCATAGAAAAAGAGTGGTATTAAAAGCTTTCAGTATTTTTCTTTACTCCAAAATGGTTGAGCTCTCCTGGTTTCAATGTACAGAGATGATGCAGCGTTAGCTAAAAAGCATGAATTTCCGAACTCCATGCCAAAATAAGCTTGTAAAATTATTTAGGTGCTAGAAACCAGGGTTTGTAGCGATCCTTGAAAACCCTTTATTTCTAAAATGCCATTTTCAAGGCATTGAAAAGCCTGGAATTTTTAGAAGTACTGGAAAGTCCTTAAATTTGTACACTTGGCTAGACATAGCAGACATTGCCAAGTGTTTTTTTTTCCCCTTCTGTGACATTCTTCGCATGTCACAGAGAATTGTCTGTGGAGGTAATAGAAGGAAAGCGACATCCTTAAAGTTCAAATTACAAAGGAGCTGCAGATACCAGTTTTAGGCACATGGAACCGGCGACAAATGTACTTGGAGGAGCAGAAGCAGGAAGCTCAACGGTTGAGGCATTCAAAGAAAAGCCGTGATGAGTAAATTGAGAGCTACAGACACAATAGAAGATAACCTTTCTCCGGTGCTGTGTTGTTCCGCGATCTTGAGCGCGCGCGCGCGCGGTGGAGAACTCCGAGTGAAAAAGTAGAGCGCTCGCTACGCGTTCCTTTGAACTGCGGCGGCCTGTTCTCTTAGAAGCAAAACGATGTGTTCTTTGCTCAGCGTGCATGAATGATACATTGCCATGTTCGGGGCCAGCCACCTACAGTTGAAGCAGAAGATCACGCTACGTTTTGTTCTCTATTGCCGCAAGAGTAGAACTACTCTCTCTCTCTGAAGGGGGAGAGTGAAAAGCACATTTCACTCTCTCCTTGGTGAGAGAGTGAACAATGCATTTCACTCTCCTCGACATTTTGCGAGAGTAAAACGACGCTTGGAAGAGTGAACCGGCCGCTTCACTCCTGCGATACCCTTCCTAGTTTTTAGAGTGTAGACCTCTCGCGTTGGAAACACGCAGGAAAAGAATGTTTTACACAACTACGTGCGGAGAGTTTCCCAGAATAATTCCCGTATACTAACTACACAGCTTTTTACTGGCTCAAATCTTAGTTCCTGCATACGTACATACTAAAAATATTTGCGTTATAACTACGGGTGTTCCTCTCTCTGGCTCTGCTCTCATTTTATGCACTATCTACACCGAATAATACCTGTCAGTCTTATTCTTGTCACTCAACAACTAGGGGTAACTTAGCTCCCCACCCCCCCACCAACCCCCTTTTTTTTCTTTTTTTGTCATAATATTCACTTTCTCCACGAAAACTAACGTCCGAGCGAGTGAGTTAAATGCAGTGAATGAAACTGATCTCCAAAGCAACGTAATGCCAAGTGTGCAAACAAAAGAACAGAGAGAGAGAGAGAGAGAGAGAGAGAGCGTAGATTTTCGGCCCCACAGACAACCAACCGGCTGCGTTGCACAGAGGTCTCATGTCGTGAATGCATACATTTACAACAGTCGTAAATACACAGACGGCGCGGTTGCAATTATAGCCACATAATATACACACGCGCGCGGCCGTGTATATACGATCTCACAAGTCTAGAAAGAAAACCAGACCGGCCAGCTCTCAAGAGTTTGGTTAGGTTGAAGCTCATTGCGTCGATCCTTCTCTCGCACCCCATCCCTTTTTTCTCTCTCAGCTGGTGTGCGTCGCCTCAAGGATGTCAGTTTGCGCTGAAGCACTCGCTCGCACCCATTCCACAACCGCGAACGTGTGCGAGTGTTTGTGTGGACGAGAGTCCGAGAGAACGCGCGTGCTCGCATAGAATATGGGTGAATCTATATGCAGAGCGAAGAATCGTTTTTTGTAAGGAAATCGGGTGAACTGTGTCTTAATCAACCATCCGACGCATTTCGTGCCGGGAAGCCGCGCTTCCGTTATCGCCGAGATAGGCGGTCGGGATGATAAGGGATGCAAAAAGAATCGCAGGAAAGCAATCCTCGCAGAATGCGGCCTCAGATAGCCGCATACGAGGCCCCTGGCGTGACGAGACCGTCATTAACCGAGGTCGTACGCGAGAGCGCATTCAGGAATTGTCGCGATGAGCGCCGCTTGATATACGGCGCCTGTACATATATGACGCCCCCAGAAAGGGGCTGACTAGCAGCAGCGTGACTCGATCTGAAGACCGCTAACTCAGCTATACGCTTGCCATGTCGCTGCCGCCGAGCTCCAATTTCCCACTGATTTATTTATTTATGTATTTATTTATTTATCGATCGATCGATCGATCGATCGATCGATCGATTGATTGATTGATTGATTGATTGATTGATTGATTGATTGAATTTCGAAGCCCCAACGTAGCGAAAGGGCTGTGCACATAGTAGACGTGCAGCTCGTTCTCAGGAGTTGCGCGTACTTTTGGACGCTCGACCCCCCAAGTATACACCTCAGTAAGTTCACCGTCACCAGCCCCAACTGCGCTCGTCATTAGGGACTTTTAGCGGTGCTACGGAAAGTACGGTATACGGTACGGTAAGTGCGTAATACCGTACCGGTCGAGGACTGCGCATGCGCGAACTGTACCGTACGGTATGACTTTCCGTACGGCATACGAGGCGGTAAGGCTCGGCTAGCACCGTGTGTCGCGAGTTGAGCTGCACCAAGCCAAAACAGTGAGAAGCTGATGTCGGCCACAGCGTCCACCTCTCGCGTGCTTTTTTTTACCATGATAATACCAAGGCAAGAGGTAACTTTAAACCACCATCTGCGGGGCGACGAAGTGACAAGTAAACAGTGGCATAAAAAAAAAAAACCAGGTAGGTGGCGCCATCTAGTGATGCAGAGTTTACTTAGAGGGGACACAGAGTTTTTATTGCAGTAACTAACTATATTCAACTTATCTGCTGGTGTAAATTGTCAGCAGCGGTGCAATTTACAAGAAACAAACCCTTTTTTATGTATTGATTAGATAAAAACACCTATGTAACAAAAGGTTTCACGTGTTGCAGGACGAAGTGTCACAAGATGTCGCCACCGGCCTTGTGACTGGTGTCTAAGTTTGCCGTAGCCGGGCCCTTTTGTAAAAAATGATGCGTGTATGAACAAGCTAAAGCTTTCTAGTATTCGTCAAAATGAATATTTCGCGCTCAGCGCATAGTTATTGTACTCTGTAAAGCCCCAATGTTAGCCGCTATCATCATTATCAGATTACCGTACGCATCGAGCGGCACACGCAGCTAAACGTCTTCGGTCATTGCGGTAATTTAGTACGGAACAGTAATACCGTACCGTATACCGCGCTTACCGTACCGTAATAAGGCACTGCTAAAAGTCTCTATTGTCACGTGATAGTATCCGGTATACGAATCGGTACAGGAGAGAGGGGAGAAAATAGCGCGAAACTGCCCTAAACAGCTCCTCCTTGCAGTGGCCTATGTATACGGGGAAAAAGAAAAGAAACCAAAACAGATTACACCAGTATACCATGCATAGGAAAGGCAGGGCAAGAGCAGCGCTGCAGGTGGTATATATAGGCGGAACCTGCAGTGACTCGCCGCGGCATGCAGCTCTGTGGCTGGGGCGCTCTGCTGACGATCACGTGGTGGCGGGTTCGCCTTCCTCGGCCGCATATACCAACCGAAGCGAAGCGCTAAAGTACCCGTGTACTCATAGCTTTACGCATGCGCTTCCGCTACCAAGAACCGGCGCGCACTACCGGTCAAAAAAATGTACGCCGGAGCTACCACTATAGCACTAGACGGCGCACATATCTCCTAACCGAGATGCTGCTTCGGCACCTGTATCTGAACAAATCAATAAGTCGGTACAGCAGAGCAATGCGCCTCTCCTGCCTAATTTTTCTTGTCTTGTCGTAAAGCTTGCGCAATTCTACGTGTCCTGTCGCGGTGAATCGACTATATATAGGCCGCGGCAACACGAACAAGGGCTTCGTTCTGCTTCTGTCTCCGCTCCTTTAACTACGCTCGCGCGCACCCCACGGCCACATCCCGACATACGCGCGATGCAAAGTTGTTTCGTCTCTCTGCCTCACTTTTTTGCGGCGCCATTAGAGAGGTTAAGTTTAGGGGACGCAAGAACTAAGGGCCACGGTACTGCGCATGCGCAGTATCGTGGCCCCTATAGGGGCCACGACGCGGAACCGTACGCGCGGAACCGTCTGCGCATGGGCAGTGCCGTCACCCCTAATTCTTGCGTACGCAAGCCGCTTGCGTCCCCTAAACTAAAGCTCTCTATTGACTATAAGCGTGACGGTGCCGGCCGCTGGTGTCGAAGAACGCCAGTCGCCGCCCAGTCGGTGGTTCCGAATGGATACTTGTTGTCACAGAGACGTCACAGCCGAGGCTGCTTCTACGGTTCCGCCATTACGACGAAGTCTCGCGCCACACGGAGACAGCGCTGCCTTTGTGTGTCCGCTTCTTTCTACGTCCTCGTTCAGTCGCGCTTACACATTCTATCATGGATTCAGACCAACCAGCCCACCAACGTCTTTGAAGTAATCAGCACGGTGTCACGCACGCACAGGTGAGCATGAACACATCTCGCCCAATGACAGCGGAAACTGTCTGTGAAAACGTTGCAGTTATAGGAATCGAGGCAGCAGCCGCGAGCCAATTGACCTCCGTGCATCTGTCGCTTCAACGCGAACGAAACGCCAAAGGCACAGCGCATACGAAGCTACCGGCACTACGCGCACTTTGCAAACATCGCGGGGCGCGCACTTTGGCCACGTCACAGACCGCTTTCAAGCAGAGCCACCTATACACACGAGCGCCGGCAACGCGTCCCTATACGGCGTCCGCCAAAGGCGTCTACTATGAACGTTGTCTACTACGGCGTCGGCGATTCGCGTGGTCAACCCAACGAGATTGTGAGTTCCCAAGTGGTGTTATAACACCACTTGCGAACTCGGGACCTCTAGAGGTCCCGTGACTTGTAAAGCCCAGACCACACGTACGCTTGCGGACGCGCGCAAGCTCGCGTTCACGCGCCCACGCATGCGCAGATGGTGCGACATGGCTCGTACGCGTCGAAACGCGGCGTGTGCGCGGGGAACAGCTCCTCCCTGTTATCGCGCGCTTGGGTTGCCTCGCGTCTGCGCGCCTGGCTACGCACCTACGGCGCGGAACGTTCAACTCTCCGTGAAGCAGATTTATATCGTGCAAGAAAGTGGTTCTTCTTTCCTTTATGCGCTGATCTAGCAGCTATAAAAATATAACATTTAAGTTTATAGATATCGAAGCATTTTGAAACACTATCGATAACAAAGTACGAAGCGGTGCCTACCAAGGCGTCTGTGAGTGAGCCCAGTGAGCGCGCGCTGTCGCGCGTACTTGTGGATGCAAACCGCCATTACTCGCGAGGCGCGGCAGGCGCAAGGCGCGCGAACGCGAGCTAGCGCGCGTCCGCAAGCGTACGTGTGGTCTCGGCTTAAGTCCGTCGTCGAGGCGTCGTAACCGCGTAGAACCAATGTGTCCGTCGTCGTCTGTCGTCTGTTGTGCGCGTCAGTGGCCGGCATGGCGGCCAGGCGTTTCGCTAGGCCTACGCGTGGGCCAACGCCACCTAGAAAAAACTCTAGGTGGCTTTGGGCCAACCCCGTAGTAGACACCGCGGTTGCCTTCACTCTGTACGGAGCGGCGAGCGAGGAGGCCATCGAGGCACCGTAGCAGCCCAAAGCCTCCTAGAGCAGCCGCCGGAGAAGAACGCCGCTCCTCCTTCCCCTCACTCCCCTACCTCGCGCGCCACATGAGAGGGCACTCTAGAGTTACTGTATAGCATATACAGTAACTCTAGGGCACTCATTTGGCCGCGTTCCTCGCTCGAGCGAGGAACGCGGCTCAACCGAGTTACTAAATTTTGCCTTAATTGATACTTTACGTGCCATTTATCCTCGTTTTAATTGTTGCATGTTATTTTTAAGATTTCTTCAATTATTTTTTCTTTTTAACTCTGTGAACATACCTGTGATATTGTTAACAGATTTTTTTTCTATCTTATCGTTTATTTCCGATGTAGAAAATGTATAATATATGACATGACTCACTGTTTGCCACGATCCTACTATCCCCTTTTCATGTTTTGTTAGGAGGTCCACCCGACACTTGTTACTTTGGGACCTCCGAATGTGTACTTATACCCATCTTGTATTTCTTTTGTCAAAAAATAAATATTGATTGATTGATTGATTGATTGATTGATTGATTGATTGATTGATTGATTGATTGAACGCGGCCCAACCTCGCACGCTTTCACTCATACGGAGCCTCACGGCGACGGCGACGGCATAAATGCAGCTGGAGTGTCCATATAATTGCTGTCGCAATAAAACAGCGCTAAAGACTTACACCGGACACGTTATGTTGTCCGGTGTACGTTTTAAGCGCTGTTTTTAAACATCATGGAAAACCACCAACTCGCCCAATCTGCCGTTCTTCTAAGTAACACGTCACCTCAAAACAGTTTGTTAATAAAAGAACAAAGAACAAGGTCGTGCGGAACAAAATTATCGCTTTAGCCCGACTGAAGTTTTCAACAAGGAAAAAAATTTAGGCACACGCGTAACACTTAGCACCTCTGCAAGATATTTCCCTTTTTTTTTTACGAAGTCTTTCTTTCATTTCTTAGCAAACCGACTCGACCCTTCCGCGTTTGGCGGTAGTATAGTTAGGTCTTTCGTGCCACATACCGCGACGCCCACCGCCATTGCCACCGTTCCTGCAGTGCTACAGAATATATCGGTGCCTTCAGTCAGCAAAGCACCGCATCGCCCACTGTGGACCCTGAAACTCCGCCTCCGTGCACCAAAATGCAAACGAACGCGAGTACGTCCTCGTTCTCGCTCGGAAGAGAGAGAAAGAAAGAAAGAAAACTGAATTCTCGAACAAAGATTCCACAGAGAAGCAAAACGGGAGTCAATAATATCCGCTGCCGACGTTTCAGAGTGGGCGCTCAATGTCTTTTCTACCCGCGTATAGCTCCTTTTTATTTTTTCGTCAAACGCGCGCCAAACAAGCGTCTAAACATAACTGCGTGGCTTTCTTATTCGAGACGGGCTTAGGCGCGCCCGTGTTTGGAACCTGCGAGGGGTGAATGCTATTATTACGCGCGAGAACGTTCTGTGCGGACGCATGTGAGCAACGCGTAGCCCGCGTACAGTGTACATACCGCGTACTGATGGACTATGCGTAGGGTTCACTGTCCCGTCCCTCATCGTCTCCCGTTGTCCCTTACGCCGTCGAGGAGTAGCAGGCTCGAGACACGCCCTAAAGGCCGACCTGTCTTCGCTTCCCTTGGTTAAAAAAAAAAAAAACCATCCTCCTCCCGATCAGGTGTCCCGCTAAAACGCCCATGCCTGCGCCAGCGACGAACAGCGCGGTTCCGCGCAGGCAGAGAATGTCCACTGCCTGGCAGATGGACTGAACGCCGCAGGAGTAACGGCCTCGAAAGTGGAACGAAAGAAAACTGCGCGACACAGGAGCCTACAGCCCGAAAGATCGAACAAACCAAAAGAAGGAAGCAACAACAAAACAACGTTCCGAAGTTCCGTGCCGGCTCGCAAAGCGAGATGCGGCGAATCGCGAGATGAGTTCACACGAACCGTCGCAATGCGCCAGCGTGACCTTAAATAAGACAGACAGACAGAGGGAGAGACAGACAGACAGACAGACAGAGAACGATTTCTCCACATCGGGTGACGCCGTACAGCAAATCAGAGAAACAAAGAACTCTCGCGTCAAAGCGGGAATAACAAGGAGTCATTACGATAAATGAGAGGGGAAAAGAAAGAACAGTAGAAGGAGGAGGAAGGGGGGGGGGGGCGAAGAGAACGAAAAACCAAACACGGCTGCCCGTTGCACAGTGCTGCAGCTTTCGCCGGTCGACAGCCTTTCTGGCGCTCCTAGCTGTCATGCCCTGAAAAATACGCACCCAACCCTAAACTTTCTTTCTGTCTCTCTCTCTCTCTCTCTCTCTCTCTCAAGAAGCGCAGAACGCAGAAGATATATCCGCTAAAGAGGAACCGTCACGCTCCAAACAACGCTTTCGTCCGGGGCACGCGAAACGAGAGATTCGCACGAAAGCAACAGCAACAACCAGAAAGGAACGTTTCTGACGAAGGCGCCGAACGACGGAGAAATCGACTCACCCGTCGTGAAATCGTTCTTGCAAAAAACACTCGCAAATTCCTCGGTACACAGTGCGTCGTCGAGGACGTAACGCGACTTCCGCTACTTCAACACGAACGCCAGCGCTAGGCGTCATGACGGTAATCCGCTCGGCCCAAGGTCGCCAGCCCGTGTCATACGTTGACGGTGTGAACGGACGCTCGCACGACGGTGCTGCCTCAGCTAGGTCACCGGAACTCGTCCGTTCGCTGAAATGACAGCCGCTCGTAAAAAAAAAAAAAAAAAAAAGCGAGTCGCCCACTGACAGTCCTGCCAGCCAAAGTGTAAAATCTAGGGGCGAAGCGAACGTTCGAAAAATCGGAGCAACGAATCCAATAAAGCCCCATTCGATTCGATCTCCCGAGTCGAGCATTCGGTATTCGCAAGAACGAATGTACTCGGAATAGTTCCATCGAATCGTCTAGCGTACGCAATTAAACATAAAGTCGGAGCGATAGTGGAGAAAACGTAATTCCGGCGGCCATACAGTAGAGATAAAACGCGATGCGGTAGGTAGTAGAACACGACATGCACCGCTATGGCAGCCAGATAACACTTTCCAAACACCGATCGTTGGGAATTTCCGAAGGATCCTGTGTATGCGAACAAAATATGGTTTTGTTCCGAATGCTCCATTTAGAATGTTAAGACAGAAACGTTCTAACATTCTGAATAGTACTCGGATAAGAATATTGTTTTATATTATTGCTCAACACGATAGTCTTTTTTTTTTATTCGAAGGCTGTTCGATTCGATTTATTTCTGACGCAATTCTATTTGTATTCGATGTGGTGTCAAAAATTACTATTCCCACAGCCATACAAGATGATGCGGCCAGAAAAAAAAAAAAAAATCCCAGGCTGAAGTCAATACTACAGATGCACCTGTTTGAGCAAATGTAATACACTGCGACAATTCCGCGATGCAAGGAAGTGCTAGAAAATTTTATTTACTTATTGATTTATTTATTGCCGATGTCGTGGTCTTTAAGCTTTTGCCCCGGACTGATCGTTGCCGCGATACATTTATTTCAGGCCGACTTCTTTGCGTTTCTTGAAATAACTTTAATGTCTTTATCATTACAAATAATAATAATAACAATAATAATAATAATAATAATAATAATAATCAGGAAACTGCCCCCCGTGCGAGAGAAATAACCGACGACATGCACACACAGTCACCAGAGGAGTCCAATGTCATCGGACTTCCGCAGGTGACCCCACACGATGCAATTTAGTGGTCGCGAATAATTGATAACATTTAGCCACCATTGACGTATCTACGAGTGACATTATTCTATCACACTGACAAAGTTAACAACCTGCGCGTGACATTTCCGATCGTGTCCAATACTCCAAAGGCAAGACGCCTATGTGTATACGGCGGGGAAGCGACAAAACGAGTCAAAAAGAAATCAAAATGCTGTTTTTCTTAGTTCCTGAAACGTTGAATATGTTCTGACGAGAGTTTCGCAAATGAAAAAGAAAGGACAAAAAAGAAAATGCATCTTGGCGCGACCGCCAAGCTGTCACAATGGAAACGTCAGGGTATATGACACGTTTCTGAGTTCGGAGGCGAAGCATCTTGGGAAAAGATACGTAAACACCAAATGCAGCATACATCGCCGGTGTGAGTAGGGCGCTAGTTTGAGGGACGGCGTAATACCCCTGTCACACGAGCACTTTCGAACTCAATACAGCCCGAACGCTTCCACGACGTCATTTTCAAGCACGCCAGACTTCGGTATCGATCGCACCCGAAATAGTTGCGACGCAGTTAGAAACCGAAAGTACAGGTGTGACAAAGTGAGCTGTCAACAGCCTTCGCACCGACCGCGACAAACACACACACACACACAAAAAATATGAAAACACTACTTCCTGCCGTGTGTTTGGACGAAGTAAGGCGTCTGTTCCTGTAGAAAGAGTGAACGCTAAGGGTGGAGGAAAAAAACCCCGTAAAAATGTCACTTCTGTAAATTTATGGCGCAAATCAAAACAACAAAGTCGTACAGGAAGGAGACAACGCAGGTGTTAAGCGAGTCAGCAACACAATTCACTTCCAGCATAGACGCAAGGCGTGGGCGTTGCTCTGAACGAAATTTAAAGCGGCCGAAAGCGAAACCAGCGTAACCCGCACTTCGACCTGGGAATAAACGGAGAAGTTAAATAGCAATTGAGAACCACGTCCTAACTTTAGCGCTACTCGCAACACATGGGCAAACGCGGCCTTTACTGAGGCCGGAATCACTTCACCGAATGACATTTTAGCATGTTCGGTAACGCAGTGGAAAAGCAGGGGGGCGTGAAAGTTGGCGTTGTGCCCAAGGCTGATCAGTGGTCACATATGTTCGACACCGGGTATCCCTCGGCCGGAATCGATGCTTTAGAACCGCCGGACACGCGACTCCGCGCCGATCTCACGCCTTTTTCTCTTTCTCGACTTCTCTGTGGCCACTGGGTGACTTGCACTCGAAAGAATGCACCACGGAAAAACCACTCTTGCAACACAGCCGCAACAGAGCGGCTGCGATCACCCTCCACGCTTTCGTTCACAACTCGATCGCCCCCCGACTTTCTGGAGCTCGCTCCGCAACGGTGATTTCGGTAGGCAAAACATAACAAAAAAGTGATGCGGAAACTCGGATCGACGCAGAAGGTATCAGCCGCGTGACCACCGAAACCCTCGATCGTGAGGCGGCGTCTTCGCCTACTGACGCGGAAAGGCTACCCGCGTTCGCTAAAAGGGGGAAAAAAATTATAATCAATAAACACAGGCAGTCCGGCGGCGTCGGTGGCAGTTACGAGTACCGTTATCTCGCCACCGCCGCGATAACAACGGTAGAAGCGGCCGGCACGTAGTCGCGAGCGTGGAAATAAAATAAAGGGAACAACCAGCGTAAACGCGATCGGCGCTCTTCAACCAAAGCCAGGCGGCAGCAGCTTTCGGCTTTCTTTTTCGCACGTCCGCGCGTGTTCGTCGCACGCGTCGGCGTCTCTGCGGATCGATGTCACGAGCAACGCCCGTACCCGCACCGAGACTTGCCAGAGAAAAAACAATGCGACAATTCCGTTCAGTACGATCTGTAAAATAGAAGGTGAAACACACCGTCGCCTTCGACGATCGACTCACCGAGAGGATCCATGTTTTCCATGATCTCGCCGCCGATGCGGCTTTCCGGACCGTAGCGAGCGTCGAGTCTCCGCACTCAGCGTCTGTTCCCGTGGTTTGCTTGCGTTCAACTTGCGTGCTACTTGCGCCGCCGCTAACACCGAAGTAGACTGAGATCACTGCTTTGAGAGCGGAGCAGGGCTCGTAATCCGGTCGATTAGCATGACGCGCTCTCAGAAATATTTTTCGCACATCACGAGTGGCCACGGGTAACTGCTGCCCTGTCGGCTTTCGGTTCGCTGGCGTTGCGGTAGTTGCAGGCAGGCCGAAGTTGGTTGTTACACGTAACATTGTCAGAGCCGTAATACCGCTTTGAAAAAAAACGTGAAATGTTTTTCGACAGCTCAGACGTCAATTCGTTGCTGGTCCAACGCGAAAGACGCTGAATGAGATTATACTGTAAATATTTTATGCCAATAAATTCAATGTCAGCCGATGGCGGTGCTTCAATCGCCATTGCGCGGGAAAGAAGCGGGAACCTCTGCAAAGCAGACGACAGCAGCAGGACAAGGCCAGCCATGATGAGTACTCGGCGCAAGGTAATCGTTATAATTGCTCAGAGAGTTCATATAAAATGCATAATGTGCTCTAGTCACCGCGAAACAGGTGCAAAGCGGTCTATATTGAGTAGTCTAGCCGAAACCTTGCAGAACTGGAATTCACTTCAGGCGCGCTTTATCGCGGGCCAGCTGTCTGCTTTACTTTTGCGATTGTCTAATTACTCCGTTGCGATACTTATCTACTTACAGCAGAAGAACGGTGTAAGTGCTTCCATGACCGCAGAAGACACCCGAAAAACCAGGAACACGCGAGAAAGGTGAAAAAAGAAAAAATCACTAATTATTCTAAATTTGCTGCAAGACGTAGTACGTGCACTCAGATGGCCTTGCTGCCCCGTTACTAATCGCTTGACGCTCTTAAGCGTCTCGCTGTGTTTGAGCATATAAGCATATCACGTTCGAATTCTCGACGACTCGCTCAATCACTGCTTCTTAATTGCGCAAATACATATATGCACATCGTTATCCTTCCAGATTACGTCACAGAACTGTGATGCGGCGCCTTGATGAGCTTGTCTCCCGTGTTCCACTTGACACAGGGATCTTCAAAACCAGGGTAACATGTACTTTCATATCTGACATGTCATCATAAGTAAACTCGTCTTTCTTTCTTTGACATCTGTAGTCTCTTCATCATTTGCACCGGCGCCTACATAGATAAAAGTTGCTAAGCTTTGGTACTTTCACGGTGTGTTATTGTGCGAAGTCGAAAGTACGCAACTATGCGAGCTTTCAGAGCACGCCCCGCCACCTTTCGGGGATTTAGCGCACTTAATGCAGAAATGTTGATTCTGACTTTGTCTATCTTTGCCAGGTGGCGCCACATTTAAGTAGGCTAGCAGTAGCATGCGGTATTCCTGAAGGGCTACATAAAATAGCACCTTCTAACCTGTACAATCACTCTCTCCCATAAAGTGCTACAGTTATGAACCTCCGCAATTAAGCTAGCGCAGCAAAGTTTTCATTGTCCACTTAGTCTTGTTTAAATCAGGTTAAATTAATGTGCTACTTATATTTCTAACTAATTAGAGCCATTAAAAATTTGAAAATAAAAGCACCTGAATTGCACAATAATTGGGTTTACTTAGTTATTTGTGGCCTGGGGTGCCACATCAGTGTCTCATTCAGGGATATAGTCTATAAGCTTTCGTGCAAAAAGAAAGGTGCAAAACAAAAAGCTAACTGATAAGCTTTTCATGTTTTACCTTATCAGTTTTCTTTACTGAATCAAACTAAAAAGCACAACTAAAGGACCCTCACTTAGTTCATTCATTCACATATAAATGGCATGTATATTGGAGACAATGCATATAATGTTAGTATCTGTTAGCATCTAATATGTTAGTATCTAAATTCATGATCGCATGTCTCAAAAATGTCACACTGCTCTCCAATAAACATTGGGCTGTACATGTTTCTTCTGCTGTATAAATTCTAACCATAAATCTAATGGGTCTCCCTGCAGGCATCCCAACTTAAGAGGACGATCGAGTACTTCCACTACCTGGAAGATACTATCCAAGCCATCTGCAAAGAGCGAGACATTCCCTTGCCACGAGACTACCAGATGTTCTTGGCAAATCGAAGTTGCCTGTCGGGAGAAGGCAGCGAGCGTCCCACAACCCGTGCACAAAAGGCGTTTGCTTCTAAAGTAATGGAATTATTTCTCTGCTCTTGAATTTCTTTTTCAAATTTGCTTGTATTTAGGATTCTATATATCATTTTACATGAAGAAAGAATGAAGCTACGTTTGTGCACCATCATGTTGGTTAAAGCGAGAGCAGCACTGGGTCATGTCATTCATTCATTCATTCATTCATTCATTCATTCATTCATTCATTCATTCATTCATTCGTTTAGGGCATAGGTGTATTAATTGTTATGAATTCGTACAATTGTGCAGCATCGTCTGCACACACAAAAAAGGAACCTGCAATGCATTATTCTGCTGATAATGAGCCCACATCAGTGGCTTAGTGGCCATGTAATCCTGCTGACGAGCACGAGGTCGTGGACTTGATTCCTGACCACGGCATCCACATTGTCATTGGGTCAGAATGAAATAATGCTCATGTATCTGGATTTGTGTGCACACTAAACAACCCCAGGAAGTCCAGATTAATCCGGACCCTTCCACTATTAACAATGGCTGTCTAAGTGACATGCTCCACAATCTTACGGCAAGTGCTTGTGAGCGGCACTGGCCTGCAATTGTTCGGGTCTGACTTGGAGTTGGATTTAGGGATTGGCACCACATTTGATTGCACAGTGCCAATCGTCAGCGGGTAGACAGCATCTATAGAGACACCGTGAAAATTTTTTGCAAGCATTTTGATACCTAATACACATAGCTGTGCAAAAAAAGTATTTGTAATAGTGGTCAGGACCAGTGCAATTTTTAAAATTTAGTTTGTACAGTGGGCATAAACTGCCATCTTCGGATTTCCGTGTTCGGTCTTTGAAATCGCACGTTGGAAAAGAAGCAAAAAATGCTATTGTCACAAATACCGCCTAAAAAAAAGAAACATTGAATTATTTCGCTTTGATGTAAGCTCACTGATGGTTCGATTTAATACTTTAATCTGTGATACTGTTGGGTCTAGAGTTGTTCCCTAGATAGATAGCACCAGAATTTATGTGGATTGTTATTCAGGAAAGATGGCAGTCTTATGAAGAAGAAATGTGTTCTTGCTTCCGTAAGTTTTTCTTGCATGGCATTCCTCAAACTGGAAAAATCGTTTGTATTGCAAGCTGTCATTGCAGTTTGGTTTTCGTTCAAAAGAATGATGTCACAGGTCTGGCCTATTTTGCGTTTCTTCGTTTTTTTTTTTTTTCGGAGGGACAAAATTTGTTTTTATCGAACCTTATTATGTCTCCTTAAATTTTGCCCAGTGGTTCTCCACATTATATTTGTCAAGCTAAGAATAACAAGATCTGAATTATTTGTGTGTGCATAGTGCATTACCAAAATTTGAGTTGGTTTCACATTCTTTATACATACATACATACTTGAAACTAGGCATATTATGGTTATTAAAATTTGTGATCAGAAATTCCATTGTCAATGCTCAATGTGCAGTTGTCAAGTTGAGTACTAACTAACGTAAGGTCAAACGATGACAATGACGAACTGCTAAATCATGTATCACTAGTGTCTAGCTGGTTTAATGAAAACCTGAAAGCACTGGACCACAAGGATTCAGCACTTGCCAATTCCCTGCCATCGTGAGACATGTCAGTCCAATTTATACCTGGTAAATTAAAATCGCCAGTTAAAGTTATAGCAGATCAGAAATTAGTATGTTTAGCAAGGTAGTCATTCATCATCTTAAAATATTCTGGTGGAGAGTTTCGAGGCCGATAAATTTCACCTAGGGTCATGCATTTACCATGAAATGTTAGTTTGTGAAATGTACTTTCCTGATAAGAAATATTGTTGAGGACTTCGTGAAGTATATTGCATTTTATGGCTATAGCTACTCTGCTGCCACCAGATCACCATATCTGTGTATTAGTTTATGTGCTGGAGGAAATATTTCAGAAACCTGAACACCCATGTAACGGTGTTTCTGTTATAACTACGACGTGTGGGTGATAGGACAAAAATATTGCTTCAAGAAGCTGAAGTTTATTCAGGATGCTACGATCATTCAGGAATACGACTCTCAGTGGTTTAAAATTCTTTCGTCCGTCTTGGTTACGGGTGCCACTCTTACTGTACAGGTTTGTTGCAGACCGATATAGTTTTACTGTACAATCCTGTACTGAGTCTCAAACAATAGTTTCGCCATCGATCTTTTGCCTTAGTGTACACAAGGTACACTTTAGAACCGGTTACCTTATCATTTACCGGAAAGTGCCATAGTTTAGACTGCAGGTCTCTGATTCTCTGCAAGAAATTTTCCTATATAGAGTTGCGTGTTTCTTTCAGGTTGTAGCATCAAGACATAATTTTTGGTTTTTCAGTGAAGTCGTATAGTCTGAGCATTACCGAGCGAGCACTGCAGCCATGTTTAACACCAATTCTGTGAATCCTTTCCAGTGTACTCACTTCTGCATCGAACAGTTCTTTAAATGTAAATTTCTTGACTTCGCTTTCTATTGTCTGACTGACTGTCTTCGACTGTTCGACTGACTGTCTTCATTGGGGTCTTCACTTACACCCTATATTACAAAGTTGTTTCGTCTATATTCTAAATCATCAATTTTTGCTTCTAGACTCTGAAGAAGTTTATGTCCTTACAGGCTTGGTTGCATTCTGTGAGCTTTATTGCACACGCCCCAATTCATTTTCTCTTGCCACGATTCGTTGCTCGATACCATCAGCAGTTAATTCAACAAAAACGAAAAGGTTAAGCATTCGTCCGCGATCGATGTTACCAAGTCCACTGCACACCCTGCTGTGCAAAACACTGGGCCCCTCTGAGCAGACGGTTCTCTTGTAGACTCCTTGCTAAAGGTTTTGGTTGTTGAGAAATTTTTCGTAGCAGCCAAAACTTTATTCTAGGTGAGATCATTATGTATGTGGGCTTAATTGTATAATGAAGCTACTTTTATGTTGGATGCGACTTGGCTATAACCAGATTTAAATGTACTGCTATGGCTGACAAAGCATTTACTGTTAAGAATAGAAAAGTGCAAAAAACACGACATGAAAGGCAGTGTTGTGTCTATATCTCCCTTTTGTCTCATTTCTATCACTGTTGTCATTATTAACACCGTGTACCAACTAGCCCAACAGCAAAGTCTCCTGAAATGTTTGCATGCTGAGAGCCACAGGTTCAGGGTGTGAAGCCTTTGTTGTGCTTCGCCCAGGAACTGCCCCGCACCCAAATGAAGCCCAGTCACGGTGAAGCGCTTGTCCCGGACCTGGAGTTCCCGCCAGACATTGACGTCAGCTTCGGGCAAGAGACAGACAAGTGGGAACTTTACGTGAGTTTGTCGTGCTCCCCTTCTTAGTGTGCGCACTTCGGCACCAGACTCTGCGCACGAGCTTTAGCACAAAAATTTCAGTTTATTCTGTTTTTATCAAACCACGATATAACAAGCATGGATAAAACAAATTAAATGTGATGAAGTAAATATAATATCTGTATCGCCACGAATGAGCATGTAATGAATATATTGACGCGCATAAATTGTTTACCTTTTTTCCATGACCGTCTTTCACTGGCTAGCAGTTGTTACAAAGTTATTACTTGGCATAAGACACACCTTCACGGATCGCAACTTTCCAAAACGTTGTCGTTGATTCTATTGCCAAGGGATCTTGTCTAATCAGGTTGCTTGTGCGATGCGAATAGCGGTGTACATTCTGAAACATTTGCAAACACCAACAATTTCGCAGCATTGTACGATAAGTCATGTATAAATAGCCGACACACTTGACCCATAAATCAAATTTTCGGAAACCAGCGACTACTTTTGCCGCTATCGTTGTGCTTCGAGTGTCACTTGTTTTCCTAGGCACAAGTCTGCCCAATAAAGAGTTATATTTGTGACTCACAGTTTTCGTACTCTCTTGTTCGTCCCCGTCACCAAAACGTGATAATACCCTTATCAAAAATGTTGCATAGACGAAAGCATTTTCATGTCAAATACGACTTTATTACAACGAGGTTTTACTGTGAACTTGCATTATCACATGAGAAAGTAACCAACCAGATCAATTGTAGGCTATTCCCAAATGATGGTGCAATATCAAAGCTGATATCAAGGATGATGGAAATGAACCACAATCATTTTAAGAGGACAAAAGGTTACATTGTGACATCATGCATGGCAATGTGACACTGTGGTGAACTGAGTATGGCAGGCTCGTGCTAGTGATGCTCTGTAGCAGTTGTAGGGAAGTCGACGAGCGCTGACGAGAAATCAACAGCGTCAGGCATGAAGTTGATGTTCGTTCTCAATGTAGTGTTCCTGACCGCCACATTAACCACTGCGAATGCTCAGTAAATGAACCATTTAGGAACGTTCAGAAAGTAATGGCACAAAATAGGGGGTGACACAAGAAGACAACGGAGATTCATAAACATGTCATCATGGAATGAGGGCTCCGTTGCTTGCAAGCAACTTCGTCAAGGGTGATATGATGGCAGTGAAATTCCGAATGAAGTGTCTAGAGTAATAGCCCAGGCCAAGGCAACTGCGCAGTTCTTTGATGGGCATTAGTTTAGGGGATTCGGCAACAGCCTGAAGTTTGGGTAGACAGTCAATGGCGTTGTCTATTCGCGGTATAGGATAAACATCCTTACGAGGAATCCCTGTTAAGGCGACAATAGTTCATATGAAAGTGAACAGAGCCATCTTTCTTCATAACATGGACAACAGGAGATGGTCATGGACTGTAGGAAGGCCGAATCACTTTGCAGCGAAGCATATCGTGCTCTTTGATAACACGGCGCTCTGTTGGAGCTACATGTTCTACATGGCCGTTGTCGCAATGGTGGGTGAGAGCCAGCCTAACAGTTGACATGCAGCCAAGAGAAGGTTGCATGACATCAAAAAAAGACAGTGAATTCTTTAGCTCGGCGACCACTGCAGCTACTGTTGCCGCTAATGTACTCTAGCTGATCAGCCTTTTTAATGTGGGTCAAGGCCTTTCTTCTTTCTGAACCTATCTCTGAATACACCTTGCCAGTTTAAAAATTGACTGGTGAAATACCTTTCATTGATAACACGTTTCTTCAGGCTAGTTACTGCGACATTGCAGGTATGTACAGTGCGAGCAAATGCAGAAACAGAGCAATGAACAAGCTCTCCATCCCGTCACGTTCCTTGCTTTGCCTTCATCTGCTCAGCGAACTCGGAATGCCTTTTACTGATGAGCTTGCAGGAACTTTGCTATGTTTATGACATGTCATGTGGTCATGACATGCACTCGGAGCATGCACTCAAAATGACAGTGGCAAGCACTGTCATGGAATCTCACCTCACAAACGTCCATGTGGTATTTATACATTTTTCGTCATACATTCCAGAGTAATCGCTGATGCTTGCAGACATTCGAGAATTTACAACGCAATGTATTCAACTTGTGCAAACACTTTAATACCTGTCGAGAGTGTTCAAGAGTACAATAGTCACGTCTTGCACTGAGCTACATCGTGATACATAGCAGTGACAATTTGGTGAGGTTGGTCACTGGCTAAATGTAAAACAATGTATGATGCATTGCAGTGCCCCCTCTTAAGAAGCATTGTTCTGGTGCTGAAAACAGAACAAGAAAGGGAAAAGTGTAAACACAAATATAAAATAAGCAAGTCAGAAATAAAAATACAAGTTCCACAGTTCGTTAATGTGTGTAGAAAGACTTGAGGTGCTCGGTGTGGATTACTTAAGGTACTGTGTGACACCACAATGACTACATGCCACCATTCGGCATTACACCATTCGGCATGACACCATTCGGCATTACTTCATATCCCAGTGCACAAAGACGTCGAAGCATCTTGTATGGCTCGAAATAATGTCACAATAGCTTTTTAATCTATTGAAATTTAACAATGCACAAGTGGAAATAGAGACACATATTGAGCAGAGTTTTGTCTTGACTGTTCGCATGAAGGTGTACATGAATTGCAGTACTTGAAGGTGGTAAAATTCTTTTCAGCCATGTGCAGTTCGCACTGTGCAAGAATGGAGAATGTGGAGATGGTGCACAGTTTGCCTCACCCACCTTGCCTTCGGTCACCTCCTTTGCCCCCTGGCCTCAGTTTGTGATAGATAGTGAGAAACTCGCCTGTGCAATACTATGCTAACATGACATAAATAATGTTATCTTAGCCAGCATCTGAAATCCTGCCTAGTTTCTTGTCCTTATGTTCTGCTGTATTTGCGTTGTGTGCGTGTGACTAAATATAGCACGTGGACAGAAAGACAGACAGGAAGCTTGTTGAGACAATTTGTGGTGTCTGCAGTATATAAAGTGAAAATGGCTTCAATCCTGTCGTATTCTGCACAGCGTGCAGACGTAGCTTTGGCATATTACCTATGCAGATAAACCTAAATCTATAATTTGCTAACCTAAGCCTATAATTTGCTGACCTTTCTTCAGGGCATTTCAAAGGAGGACTGGATGGCTGCGGGATCGTCACAGCAGAGCACTCCAGTGTCACCTGACCAAGCAGTTCCGGCAGCGCCAAATAAGACCTTCGTGGACATCATTTACAACAGTGTAACTTCAACGCCCCTGAAGGAAGCGCCTGAATATTTTGTCATCTCTGCCACTGGCGATGTGACGTCTGTAGGAAAATTGCCATGACCGCCTAAACGTCAATGCACTTGACCAAATGCCCAGTGAAGTTTGGCAGCCTGCTCTTTAGGAGGCATCCTGATTTCACTTCTGTTGTTTGATTGCCTTAGTTACTAATGGACATTTTGATTGTTTTGAATATTTCCTTCGTGGTCTTTGTGATAATTTTTGCATATCGGTCTTTCTGTTCATGCTATGTTTACAAGTGAGCTGTGTTTCTCTTCTAACAGTTTTAAAATAAGATCTAGAGCACACCGCTGCTTCGTTCTTAATCAGATTTTGTAAGGAGACATTGCATTTATTTCTTGGTCTGCATCTTTCATTAGCACACTTGGCCCCATTTATTGCCTTAATTGTCTCAGCTTTTAATTTCCAACAGGCAAGGATGTTGATCTACATTTATGCAGCAGCTCCACTTCTGTGAGGCCAATGTGCAGATAGGTTGGTTGTTTTGCATTTTTTAAAAGAAAGCCAATCAACAATACCAAGTGCTTTACTGAGTGATGCGGACCAACAAACGCAATTGTGTCACAACATCTGAGTGAAAACAGAGCGTCTACACTTGTAAAATTGGCTTTTAAGGATTTTAAAATAAAAAAAAACAAAGCAGGTCAGTGTAAAGTACAGCTGTAGCTCATTGCTTAATGCAGCTTGTGTTTGTATCTTTACATTATTGTACAGTTTATGGTACTTTCCTTATCTTTTAATGTTTGGATGCAGAGCTTCTATGAAGAATATTTTATTTTTAAATTGTTATAGCCCTTGTTATATTTTAACTTTTCTTATCCTTAGATTTTGTAGACATAAATGTTTCATGCAGCAAAGCTGGTTGCGTACTACACAAATATGCATTGTCCACTGATTCACACATGATTCAGCGTGTTTATTGAGTTATATATGTTATTTATTCTATACTGACGTGCTTTCACGTATTGTACAGATGCATTGTGTGTTTGCTGTACTCTTATATACCAGCATCCTTGTTAGAGGATCGCAGTCTTTTTTCTACTTTCTTTATGCCTCTAACACACTCAAATGCAAGATGCAAACCTGCGATGTGGTGACTTGTATAGGGTTTGATGGCATGTATGTGTTTCGTTGTGGCAAGTTTGTTGTCATTATCCCAATGGGACAACTTATATTTTATTCAAGCATTTGCTGGAATACCTGTTGTATAAGCAGGTAATTGAAAGGTCGCAACTAATATAGCCAGGCATAGCATATCATTACGTGATTTAGTGTTGAATATATATTTATGATTCCTTTGACGAATGTTCATATATGCAGCTTGTTGAGTGTGGGCACTTCTGAAGCTGTCCTTTAGTTCTTCATTGCACATTCATTTCTAGCAATATTTTACAGTCTTACGAGTATGTAACTTATTTAAGCATTGAAACTTTATGTAGTACATGATATCCCCAACAAAAGTTTCTTTGTAGCTTTTAGAGTGCACACACTTCTTTAAGCTGTCCTCCTTTATTTATTTATTGCACATTCATTTCTAGCAATATTTTGCTATGTTATATATATGTAAAGTGTATTTAACTGTAGAAAACTGTATGTGGTAGATGGTATCTCTGACGAAAGTTCCTTTGCAGCTTGTTGAGTGTACACATTTGTTATGTTACCCTTTCCTAGTCAAAGCACATTATTTCTAGAGCCTTTAAAAGCATCTCTTTGGTTGCAAGCCAGTAGAAGCCTTTTGTCCATTCTTTGCAAGCTAAAAGAAAGTGCGGCATAAAATGCAGTTCGAGGTGATGGATGACGGGGTTTTATTGCCTTGAAAAATGTGCCTGTGATTCGAGAGGTGTTTGACACAATTACATGAAATGTGAAGCAGTTCTCTTCCTGGCAACCAGGCAACTGTTGTACAAGTTATGTTTCCTCAGTTCCTTGTTGAAAATAAATTATTAAATGCGCGTTACTATTTATAGGCTACTGTATAATTTATTTGTTACGAATAAATTCATACCTACCTCAAGAAGCTCTTCTATTTTCATTTCTCTCTGTTTTTCTAAATATACAAAGAATATTGAGTTTGAATCACGGAAAGAAAGACAGATATGGTGTACAATGGCGATATTAATTCTGTGTTCATAACAAGGCAGCCACACAAAATTTGTGTTTGTTTTTCTGTGTTCTAGCACGTGAAAATGAGTGAAGATTTACATTTCAAAGTTGTGGAGGAGCAATGAGCTGTCGAATGGGACAGCTTCAGAAAAAATATTATGCTTTCAGTGTTTTTGCATTCTTTTTCTCATTTTTCTGTCCTCCCAACAATGAAAAAATATCAGGAACGTCAAAAAATAAGCACAAATACGTGCAGTTCTTTTTTAATAGGAAAATCAGGTTCTTCTTGCACTTCATGTATTGAGAGCTAAAGACTTTCTTGTATTTGAAAGTTCTATAATAATGTTATTTACTTTTTATTTGGTTATTTATGCAATGAAAATACTGCAACTTAATGTCACTAGGATTACCATTATTTCTTTCCTGAACTAAAGTGAACCTGCAGTTGTGTTGAGAACCTGTGCAACCTTTGGACTTGAACTGAGCTTTTTTGTAAGTTGAACGAGCTTATTTCTTTCTCTCCCTCCCTCTGCATATCAAGCACTTTCTCTCAGCAGGTGATGGTTACAAGTATCAAGACTTTCACAATAAAAATCATTAGATTCGAAACAACAATTTCTTTATAACTTTCATTTAACAAACCTTGATCAAATAAAATGTTAATTTTATTGGAAGGTTTTTTTAGAGGTGTGTAAATCTCGAACGTGAGTTTCTTATTCAAGTTGTATTTGGCTTGTGAAATTGCTGTATGTGTTTCGATATACAAAGTGACAATATCTTTGAGAGCCTATAGGAAGAAAGACCAATCCATGTGGAGACTGTCAAATTACTTTGCTGCAAGAGAACAGCATTTGCAATGTGGAGGCACCAGTTTCTGAGCAAGAGCATGAAAGAGCTAGCATCTGCAGAATGGTTTCCGGTCATTTACTAAGATGGCACCTCTTCTTTCAGCAGCCTACGAGTTTGTTACCTAGATTTAGGCAAAACGATATTATTTGGCATATCTCAACATCCTTTTAAATTGATGTATGGGGCCACAGTATTGCACTTAGCCAAAGTAGTTATCTCCTCAATTTTCTTTCTTTCTTTTTTTGTTTTCTTTTGTTCAATCAGTGTTGAAATAAATACGTTTTATATCACGTACACTCAGCCCCTTTAACTATCACAGCACTCTACCTGCATCTGGTCGCCTGCTGTCCTTTTGTTTCGTTACATGTTGATGACGTGGTACACCAGATACAACCTCTCAGTTTCTCGTTGACAAGCTGGCTTGCCTCATCAGAAATACATCTGTGACCAGCATTATATTTACAAAACATAATGTAAATAAGATTTTTTTAAAGAAATAGAGTTTATGCAACCTATTTTACTTTGTTTAGAAGTAAGTAGGGGTGTGTAAATATTCGAAACTTTCTAATAACAAATTGAATACTCCCCTATTCGATTCGGTCTTCGAATCAAATAGTCGCTATTCAAAAACCCAAACATTTTTCTAATAGTTCTTTAATGTTTCATGTAGTCGACTGTGCATGATTAAACAAGAAATTGAAGCGAAATTCAATAACTTTTATCTCCCGCAGAGCGGAGATACAGTCAAATCTCGGTTTCATGAAATTGCCGATGTAACGAACTATTTTCATTTTCTGATCTTAGTTGCACTGAAAATCGTGTATTTATTTTTTGCTATTTAACGAAGCACCTTTGTGACACAGTTTCGATTTAACCAAGTTTTTGCCCATTTCAGTCATCTACTTGGAGCGTGCATGGCTAGTAAATCTAGCAAAAAACTGTTGGCCGAGGCAAAAGTTAATTCAAGTGTCCTGCATGAAAAGTTTAAGCATCAAAACCTCTAGCTGTCAAAGCACACGTGCCGAGACGCGGTAGACAAGAAACACCGCTGTGCCATTTGTTACGATGCTAAACAACTCAATTTTGTCTGTGCAAGAGGAATGGGGTGGGAGTAAATGCGCATTAACGCGATCAAGCATGCGCTGGGGGAGAGGGAGGGCCGGAAACGTACTAAAGCCCTTTAAACTTCGTAACACCATGCTTTGAAGAATGCTGCCTCCTCCTCGCGCACTCTGGCCGAGGCCGCGTTGCTATTGGCCTAATAGCATCACGTGGGCCCTCGCGCCGTGCTTCGGCGCCATTTTCGCTCGAGAAGCGTCTAGGGAGTGGCGAGGAGCGCATGTTGGCGCCGTTGCTACGCTAGAGCGGTGTAGGCGGCGCCACGGTCGAAGAGGGAGTGTGAAAGAGAGGAGAAACGACGGGGAGTGGAGGCGGGGGAGGAGAGTGTCCCTACTTCACGAAGTTTAATGGCGTTTTTCACTGGTCGATTCGGAGCAGGATTTTTTGCTCCGCGGCAACGAATCCGAATTTCACTGGTCGATCTGGAGCGGGTTCGCGTGTTCCACTGGTCGTTTCGGATCAACTCGCTCCGCGCCGGATCGCTCTCACTTGCTCCGCCGCCGAGACGCGGATTCGGGCGGAAATAGAACGCGTCACATGGCGTCACTTCCGTCTTCAAGCGAAATCGGTACCCGGTCGGTACGCACAACATTGTGTTGGGCATAGTTTGCGGAACCGGTTTGTGTCGCGTGCACGCAGACTTCCTGTGTGATCTCCCGCGGAGCGTTCGTGCGCTCCACTGGCAGACTCGGATTGGTGAAAGCCGAGCGCTCGCTCGAGGATTCAGGCGGCTGCTCCAGATCGACCAGTGAAAAACGCCATTAGAAATCTGCCTTTTCATCCGCGCGCGCGTGCGTGCGCGGGCCATGCGTCGAATCGGAATCTCTCTGCGGCAAGCCGAAATGGATGGTGCCTTCACGCGCATTATGCTGTTCCCGCGCGTCAAGTGTTGGCGGTCGCGTATTCTCAAGTTTCCGAGACATGGCCACTAAGCAACGACGGCGGGTTACCGGTAAAACTACGAACCTTAGTGCGTGTAATCTATTTGCTATCGCTATAATGCTCCACCTCCTGGCGAAATTTTTTTTGGGGGGGAGAGGGGGTTCAGGACCAATATCCGTACCTTTTTACGTTTTTGTGTTTAATTTGTGGCGCTAAGCGCGGCGGTCACCTATGGCGTCCGAAATTAATTTACGGCGCCGCGCAACGCACCACACGCAAATCTCGGACGCTGTGAGCCACTTCCATGCATTGCTTTCGGTGCGATCTGCACTGCACGCGCTGGGGCTCATAACCACGCTATTATGGCCTGACGTTCCTGCGATTTGTATAAATATGCTTTATAAGAAGATACTATATATTTACCCGGAATTCTCTGGGAATTTGGGAAGTTGTTTCTAATGCTGAAACATTAAAAAAACCTAGAATTAACGAAATTCGCGATTTTCTGGCTGCAAGTACACTTTCGTTATATCGAGGTTCGACTGTACTGTACCAGGGCATGCTGCCGCTCAGGGAAGTGGACATTACCGGTAAAACCACGATGAATCAACCAATCTTTCATAAAGATTTGGTATTGTCCATACAAAAACATTGTGGTCTATTTCCATAAACACACAAAGACACATAACTTCGTTGGATGTTACATAAACAAGTGGCTCCTCTCTTCTGACGCAGACTGAAAGGTGCTTTGCATGGAGAGTTTCAACAGGAAATAGTTTCTGGCATTGCAGAATTATACAAGAATTCGCTCCAGTAAGAATTCTACAAATGAGAAAAAACGCACCTGGGACGCTGACAAATGAACTGTTATGTCAATCTTTCTATTCCGAGTGTACTGGTGAGAGTGGAATGTTCGTTGGTTGATGACCATTCGGTAGTGGACGTCAGACTCTGGAGTTTTGCAAGACGCGTAGCGCCACCTGCCGTTGAGAAGAGGCAGTAATTGAGTAGTGCGAAGCCCGACTCCCTTGCTAAGTTGCCTATGCAGCTAGCGACTGCGAAACAACGATTTAACTAGATTTTGGTCTATATTGCGAGCGTTTTGCACATTAATTAACACCCAGACAGAGAGCTATGAATTTCTACGCTAGTCGGACGCGCCGCCGAACTGCCATAAAGCGCTTGCACTCTTCAAACTGATGGCGGAAACGACGGCAACCGCGATAGCTCCGCGCGCTACGAAGAAACGCCGCAATCGACGCTACTGTTGTGTTGCGAATTGCCATGAACGTGAAGGACGGAATAACAACGTTCAGTTTTACCGATTTCCATCGCGTTCATATGAAGGGGAAAGGCGAGAGCGCTGGATACGGACCGTTCAACCTGTAGGGTAATCGGATTACTTGCATTCCCCACAACACGTACAGCGGCTCGTATGAGAAAGTGCGGCAATTTTGTTCTTCTGTAATTGTGTTGCGTAGCCCTGACGGAGGACCGTGGTAGCCAAGCGAAAACTCAAGAATCTGCAGCCGCCACTTCGTTGGTAACAGAAAAAACAACGTTGCGAACCATCCTGCTTATGTGCCGTCGATATCTCCACCTTTTAACAGACGTCCGCCTCCGCTTGACTCAACAAGCAGAACGGAGAGATTTGGCAGGTCAGCTTAACCAAACATTTTGGTTCGTTTATGAATTCAAAATCCTGTTCTAGAGCATCGTTGTATCGCGAGCTCATTTCTACTTTCGGGAATTTTGTATGTCCTGCGCCGATACAACAAGCACGCTTCGCAATGTGCTGAGCCTGCTCGACTGCGTTTTTCAAATGTGAGCAATAAAGTTGCTGTAGGAGCACTGGATGAGTAATTGCGAAGTAACGCACGTGTGTAAAGGAAAAAAATCTCGCGTTTATTTACATTTATTTGTAGACTTGTAGACACTTGTAGACTTGTACAAGCAGAATAGCAGAGATACGTCCAGAATAGAACTAAAAAGAATTTTATCAGTGTATCAGTTGTATCGTTTCATAATTCAATATAAAAAACTGATAGAATTTTTATCAGTTTATCCTATCAGGTTTCTTGCTAGGGCTGCGCCACCTGCTTTATTATAACCACGAGTGCTCTCCCGAGGCACCCGTTTGCCGATTACATGTGCCCTCCTGGAGCGCAGTGCTTGTAAAAAATCCAATCTATTGACGCGACGAAAAAGCGACCCGCGACTTATACAACACCAGTCAGAACCTCGCCCCTTCAGACACAGCGATCACCAAATGAGGCGTCCGCGCCTCACTGCGCGGGCAGCCAGCGGCGGAGCGTAAACAAACTCAACCGCACTCCGCAATGCCAGCATATCTGGACAGTCATATATTCATGCAGCAAAAGCACCCAGATTTTCTCTTTCGCACCCGCTCTTACTAGCGCCTGCGCACAAACGACTGTCAATCCCTCAAATGAACGTCTTGTCAAGAACAAACGAACAATACCTAAAATGGCGGCGCTTGGGGTAACGGTGAAGAAATGGCGTTTGCGCCAAGGAGGGGTATTTTGAGCACTCGCTCGCCGGATGCCGCGGGTCGTAATAAACTTTATTGAAATAGTTTCGTGATATTTCCAGAAATGGTGGTTCATAAGACATACTGCCCAAATATGCGGTTTTCCAAAAATCGATTTTTTTCGCTATTTTTCGGTTTTCAAAGGGCGTGTCCCCCCTTAAGTCTGGGTGGTACTCAAAGTAAGCTGCAGGATTGTGTGAGGCGGTTACACACGGACCGACTTTTTTGGCATGCTCAGCAGCATGCTGCGTTCTCGGCACTAATGCTGATAGGCTAGCCGCTACTTCCATAAGGCCAAGGAGAGCTGGAGAGCTGGCAGATTGGTTCAGAAGAGGATGATTCCATCAAGACAATTTTCAACTTATGCTAGCTGATCCTGACCTCACTGGTCAGAAAGGCCTTGGGATTCAGCTGGCACTGCTCCCCAGTGTCAAGAAAGTCTACATCCATGGGCTCAGGTGGAGCTCTGGAAGAGTCAGGAGCCGGAGGAGAAGGTGGCTGTCTTTCTAGCACAGTTTTTGTGAAAGATTCCTTGTACCAAGCCATACATTTGCAGCAGGGCTCTAGGAGGTGGAGGACAGGGTCGGGTCAGCAAGGCCATACTAACATCTCCCATCAACCAGAGATAGTGCATACCAACACCAGTTAATTGCATTGCCCTAGTTTACAGCGGAAGACTATGCACGTCCTCTATGCACTGCGAGACATTTTTTTAGGTTCTACCTAGATTACCTTGTCCCTTTTTTTAATATTCCACATGATCCAGAGTAGGCTGCATGCGGACTGCTGCAGTCATGGCACTTCGTGAACGCGTTCGCAGTTGTCCAATTTCAGCATCATCATCAGCCTGGTTACGCCCACTGCAGGGCAAAGGCCTCTCCCATACTTCTCCAACAACCCCGGTCATGTACTAATTGTGGCCATGCCGTCCCTGCAAACTTCTTAATCTCATCCGTCCACCTAACTTTCTGCCGCCCCCTGCTACGGTTCCCTTCCCTTGGGATCCAGTCCGTAACCCTTAATGACCATCGGTTGTCTTCCCTCCTCATTACATGTCCTGCCCATGCCCATTTCTTTTTCTTGATTTCAACTAAGATGTCATTAACTCGCGTTTGTTCCCTCACCCAATCTGCTCTTTTCTTATCCCTTAACGTTACACCTATCATTCTTCTTTCCATAGCTCGTTGCGTCGTCCTCAATTTGAGTAGAACCCTTTTCGTAAGCCTCCAGGTTTCTGCCCCGTAGGTGAGTACTGGTAAGACACAGCTATTATATACTTTTCTCTTGAGGGATAATGACAACCTGCTGTTCATGATCTGAGAATGCCTGCCAAACGCACCCCAGCCCATTCTTATTTTTCTGATTATTTCCGTCTCATGATCCGGATCCACCGTCACTACCTGCCCTAAGTAGATGTATTCCCTTACGACTTCCAGTGCCTCGCTGCCTATTGTAAATTGCTGTTCTCTTCCGAGACTGTTAAACATTACTTTAGTTTTCCGCAGATTAATTTTTAGACCCACTCTTCTGCGTTGCCTCTCCAGGTCAGTGAGCATGCATTGCAATTGGTCCCCCGAGTTACTAAGCAAGGCAATATCATTAGCGAATCGCAAGTTACTAAGGTATTCTCCATTAACGTCCAATTTATATTTATGTTATCAGCACTTTGCACATTGAGCTTCCCATGACGGGAATGTGAGGTGTGCCCATATCGCTGGCTTTTGAAACATTTACTTGAGTTCAGAATTAATAGCCTGACTGGACAGCTGAGGAAAGCTAAGCTGACTCTCTCATGCAAACACATTCGGTTAAGATGAGGACTAGATCGTTGTGTTTATCATTGCTTGCCTTTTTTATTGTTATGCACCCAACCGCAGCGACCACTTGGTCAAGCAGTGCATCTAGAATGACTGTTTTTCTCATTTAACAAATCTCTTTTAAGTATGTTAAAGAAAACGACAACAAGAGTGTGAGGACCATACTAAGAGTGCATGTGCCATTATCCATGCCATTTCTTCCCTTCCAAATAATCGAAAATAAGTCATCATTTCTTCTATATTATCTGAGCGGAAGAAACGACACTGACAGGGTTAAGGATGCACAAAAATTAAAGGGCCTTCAATCCATGAGAACAGTTTTATTACGATGCAATTTTCAAGGTTCTCAAAGGTCTGCATGGACCTTTACGAAAAAAAAATTTCATACCAGTGCATTTAGTATCACTGAAACCAGTTGAATCATAGTAGGCATCAGAAAAAAGCACATAAGTACATAATTTCAATTCCTGAGAAGAGGTTGTTTTACCTGCTTACATAGAAATAGTAAATAGCCACTCAAATTCTCTTGAAGTGTTCAGCACAATAAATGCGAATGAATTGAAATATTACATGCTATTAGTGCAAATATTGAAATATCAATAATTAACAAAATCCAATCCCAAATTTTATTAGTGCGCTGAAACAAACTCACACAACCGATTTAGTAAAGAGCAGTTAAACGTTTCAATGCAGAAAGAAGTGCTCGCCTGCAACAAAGAGCTTAAATATCATAATTACGAAAAGTGAAGACTTACAATGTTTCACCCTAGTATAGAACTACAGGCGAACACATATGCTGAGCTTCCATGAAAAAACTAAGGAAAACATGAAAAGCAAGAAGGAACAATGAGGAGTGCACACAACTCAGCACTGCTGCACCGCACGTGTCAGGTGCACTTGTGGTGGCGAGGTGCCTATTGAGGTAGCTTTTATGTCCGAAGGTTTGACGGTAGAAGCTGCACTGAAACGGCCGCTCGCTTATGTGGGTTGTGCATGTGTCAGTTCAGTGCAAACTACTCCAAGTAACTCCGAGGACAAGAGCCCTGACATGGCGTCCCCCCGAGTTGACACACAGGTGATCCTTCACTACGGACTTTGTGTGGATGAGCAGGTGTCGGTTCAGTGCAGACTTCCACAAGTTGTCAGGACATGAAGGACCCTGAAACAGTCTCTCACATTAGGGGAAGTGAAGTTCAGTGTGAACTTCCATGAGTATATCCGAGTACATGAAGAGCACTGACATGGCCTCTCGCTGAGTGGATGCACATGTGGTCCTTCAGTAAGGACTTTTGAGGATTGCTGAGGGCATGCAGGGCACTGAAATGGCCACCCGCCTGTGTGGATGCATGGCTGTTGGTTTAATGCAGACTCCCACAAGTTCTCAGGACATGAACGGCTCTGAAACAGCCTCTCACATTAGTGGAAGTGCAGGTGAAGCTTCCATGTCGACTTTTGTGAGAAGCTTTGAGGGCATAAAGGGCATTGAAATGGCTTCTTGCCTGTGTGGGCGCGCAGGTGTTGGTTCAGATTACTCTTTTGTGAAAATCTCTGAGGGCACGAAGGGCACTGAAATGGCTTCTCTCCTGTGTGGGTGTGCAGGTGTTGGTTCAGAGTATTTTTCTGTGAGAAGTTCTGATGGCACGATGGGCATTGAAATGGCTTCTCACCTGTGTGGGTGCGCAGGTGTTGGTTCAGATTACTCTTACGTGAAAATCTCCGAGGGCACGAAGGGCACTGAAATGGCTTCTCTCCTGTGTGGGTGTGCCGGTGTTGGTTCAGAGTACTTTTCTGTGAGAAGCTCTGATGGCATGATGGGCATTGAAATGGCTTCTCACCTGTATGGGTGAGCAGGTGTCGGTTCAGAGTACTCCTTCGTGAGCAGCTCTGAGGGCACGAAGGGCAATGGAATGGCTTCTCGCCTGTATGGGTGTGCAGGTGTCGGTTCAGAGTACTCCTTCGTGAGAAGCTCTGAGGGCATGAAGGGCATTGAAATGGCTTCTCTCCTGTGTGGGTGTGCAGGTGTTGGTTCAGAGTATTTTTCTTTGAGAACCTCTGAGGGCACGATGGGCATTGAAATGGCTTCTCACCTGTGTGTGTGCACAAGTGCTGGTTCAGACGACTTTTTAGTGAGAAGCTTTGAGGGCACAAAGGGCAATGAAATGGCTTCTCGCCTGTATGGGTGTGCAGGTGTCGGTTCAGACTACACTGATGTGAGAAGCTCTGAGGGCATGAAGGGCATTGAAATGGCTTCTCGCCTGTGTGGGTACGCAGGTGCTGGTTCAGAGTACTCTTTTGTGAGAAGCTTTGAGGGCACAAAGGGCACTGAAATGGCCTCTCACCTGTGTGTGTACGCAGGTGTTTGATCAGAGTACTCTTTCGTGAGAATCTCTGAGGGCACGAAGGGCACTGAAATGGCTTCTCACCTGTGTGGGTGTGCAGGTGTCGGTTCAGATTACTCTTATTTGAAAATCTCTGAGGGCACGAAGGGCACTGAAATGGCTTCTCTCCTGTGTGGGTGTGCAGGTGTCGGTTCAGATTACACTGATGTGAAAAGCTCTGATGGCACGATGGGCATTGAAATGGCTTCTCACCTGTATGGGTGTGCAGGTGTCGGTTCAGAGTACTCCTTCGTGAGAAGCTCTGAGGGCACGATGGGCATTGAAATGGCTTCTCACCTGTGTGTGTGCACAGGTGCTGGTTCAGACGACTCTTTAGTGAGAAGCTTTGAGGGCACAAAGGGCAATGGAATGGCTTCTCGCCTGTATGGGTGTGCAGGTGTCGGTTCAGACTACACTGATGTGAGAAGCTCTGAGGGCATGAAGGGCATTGAAATGGCTTCTCGCCTGTGTGGGTGCGCAGGTGCTGGTTTAGAGTACTCTTTTGTGAGAAGCTTTGAGGGCACAAAGGGCACTGACATGGCCTCTCGCCTTTGTGTGTATGCAGGTGTTGGATCAGAGTACTCTTTCGTGAGAATCTCTGAGGGCACGAAGGGCACTGAAATGGCTTCTCTCCTGTGTGAATGCGCAGGTGTTCCTTCAATGTAGACTTCACCGTAAAGCTCCTAGCGCATAAATGGCAATGAAATGGCATCTCACCTCTATGGATGCACAGGTGTTGCTTTAGAATAACTTTTTGTGAGAAGCTCTATGAGCGTAAAGGGCAGGGCACTGAAATGGCCTTTTTGCTGTATGAGTGTGCAGGTGTTGCCTTAGCTTGAACGTTCGCAAGAAGCTCCGAAGGCATAAATGGAATTCAAACGCATGCTAGCCTGCATGGATCCTGGTGAGCACTTCAGATCACAGTTTATCCATCTCATAGACACAGGAGTTACAGTGGTGGCGGTATCCTTCATCTAACTGCACCATCTGGATTTGCTGGGCAGCTGGAATGCTTCAATGCTGCACCAAGAAGAAAACAAGACAGGTTACCCGAGTAATGCTCTTCACATAAAAATAAACATGTGATTATGAAATGCCGAAGAAATGAAATTGATAGTAGTGGTAAAGATCAGCCTTTTCTTCATTCAATGTCTTGGTATTGATTTCAGATCAAATCAGAGCACAGCTGGCTAACCATTTTGATTTGGAATACACAAATATATTTTTATGATTGCTCAATGGCCAAGTCTATGAAATTTGCACAAATTTTTGCTTAAAACATTTTTTAACTAAGATATAGTGAGAAGACTAGGAGATGGTATTAGTGCAAGCTGCCATTGCAGTCAAGTGCGACAGCCCAAACATTCAGTAATACCATCATGGGCCTGATAACTAAATTAAGAACAGCAGCACATTATCTCGAACTAGGTTTCAGGGTATTGTCTGTTGTGGTAGATAGTTACATTTCTGAAATTTATCTATAAATGCTGCCGACTCACTTGAGTCCAAGGAGGAATGAATATACAGAAAATGTAATTAAGGGACAAAAAACACAAACATTGGAAAACAACATTATAGCCAAGCAATACAAATTGCAAATATGACAACATATCTACTTTCAACAATGCTCTTAGGCTATTCATTCCATTTTTTGTCTTTAAGAAAATTACTACTTAGAAGCATTATTCACAGCACAAAGGTCTTGTATCATTCTACTGTGGTACTGACGAATGCTGGCACACGAAAAAAAAACACAGGTAAAATTATTTCATAATGCTGGACTCTGTTGTACACTAAATGCAAGAGTTGTAGCCTGTCTAATGCGTCTTCCCTGTAGCTATTCAAGATGGAGAGTACTCAGCATCTGCGACACACTATCAGTTTTTCTGTGGAAATTGCAGATGAACCTAACTTCTCTTTGCTGCAATAATTCTAATTTAACAATATTTTATTGGCATATGGATCCCGCAAAGCTTATGCATATTCATTGCTAGGTCTGACAGCATAGCGAACGGCCCTATACATTTACCTCTATAGGGGCTCCTTTGAAATTGTGACAAAGGTCCATAAACTTCTGAGAGCGCTCATGTAAACGTTTTCAATATGCTCGTCCCCCCTCATGTGTTCTGTTAGAATTACCTCGAGGTACTAATAGGCAGAAACATTGTTAGGTGTTGTTGCCAACAAAATAGGTGCAAAGGTGTCTTCTTGCTGCTTATCTTCATAAAACAGTACTAAAACAGCTCATTTCCTGCCCTTCACACCAGTGGCAAATCTTATCAAGGTTTCCAGCAAAACTTTTTGTTGGGCTAGTTGGTGCATTACTGAAGTACTATAGCGCCAAACAGACGACACGGGAAGAAGAGACACGGACGAGCGCTTACTGACAACTGATGCTTTAATGGCGGAAGCACGCAATATATATACACAAATCTGGCGGCGCAACTCGCGCATTGTCAAAACATCACATGGTAAAAGGGCAAAAGGCGATAGAATGATTGTGAATGTGACGTTCGTGAAGATGACACGTGGGGTACAGGGCCAAATGACTATAAGTGATAAAGGTAACACGATACACAAACACTGGCGTAAGGGAGTACCCCCTAAAAAACTAAAAGATTAGGAATGTTCACCAGGCGCGGGCGGCGCAGCAACATGCTCAAATTTAACTATGGGCTTCTAAAAATGACATCTCACTTTTATAGAGAAGTTTAGATGGTTCGCTTACGCATTCAGTGCCCTTCCTTTTAATGTAGAAGGCTTCCTTCAGCTCGCGGGCCACGCTGTCTCGACTTCTGTCCAGAATGATAGTCTCTCTTAGGCGAGGCTTGCACCCGCACTCTTTGCAGTGGATGGCCATATTGGAACCTGTTCCTTTTTCGTGTAACCTTTCGTGTTCTTTCAGCCTTTCATTTAGACACCGCCCCGTTTGTCCTATGTAAACTTTTTTGCATGAGAGCGGAATTTGATATACTACCCCTTCCTTGCAACTGACAAGTGGATTGGTATGCTGGGTTCCGCAGGTCACGCGTTCTGTTTTCTGGTTTACAGGAAATTACAAGGAGAAGGCCTGCCGAGCTGTTGAAAAGAATTTCGCCACGTCAAGCCTCAAGCCGGCTAGGGTGAAATCTCAAGCTGTGTCCCTCTGCAAGGAACTGGAACTAGGAAAAATAGCAAATGCCATAAGTAAGTGCAAAAATAAGACTTTGGGCATGTTTTTTACCGCTAAGACCCACAAAGAAGAAGTTCCGTTCCGGTGTATCGTGAGCGAAAGGGAATCTTGGCAACGTCATGTTAGCCAGTTTCTGTTAAAGCATTTGAGTTCACTTAACATGGAAGATCCTTTCAAAACAAGAAACTCCTATGATGTGATAGAATTTTTACAGGCTTGCGGTACCGTAGGTGGTTTTTTCTCGGTCGATGTCAAAGATCTTTTCTATTCTATCCCACACAAGGAACTGTTTTCAGCTGTCCAGGCATGTATTGAAAAGAAAGGCACCATTTCGTTTCAGAATTCTGTGGGCATGTCAGTTGAAAATTTCATTAGGCTTCTGAAGTTTTATCTCAGTTCCACACTTGTTCAGTTTGATGATAGGGTTTTTTTATGTTCAAAAGAAGGGCATCTGTATAGGGTCCTGCGTAGCCCCTATCTTAAGCAACATTTTTCTTTCGGCCGTTGATAGCGTTTTGGACAGCATGCTTGACAAACAGAAGGTTTTGAAAGTATTTAGATATGTAGATGATTTCTTAATTGTATTAAACAGACAGGATCCACCAGGCCACCAAGAAACTGTCAAAGAGACGCTAGATGTCTTTATGAAGTATAGCCATGGATTAGAATACACCTTTGAACTACCAAAGAATAATAAGTTACAGTTTTTAGACCTCGAGCTCAGCCTGGGAGCTGAAGTGCACTGGAAGTACCAACCCCGAGCGCAGAAAGAGCTCTTGTCTTATGAGTCAGCCCACTCTAAGACCGTAAAAAGAGCGATAGCAAAAGGGGCATTGGAATCGGCTACCAGGAAGTCATGTAAGCATGCCATACGGAGCAGCTTCCTTCAGCAGATTGAAAGGCTAAAGGAGGCGGGGTTCCCACAGTCAGTTATAACTTCTGTAGTAGAGAGCCTGCTCCAGAAGTTAAAAGGGAAAGCAAGAAAAAACACGCAAGAACAAACCAGGAGATTAAGACCTGTAGTTGTACCGTACTCCCACCGCGTAGCCCACAACCTGAAAAAGGTCGCGAGTAAATTCAAAGTCCCCGTTGTTTTCTCAGCCCCTTCAAAACTTGCTACATTGTGCGCCCGCGTTAACAACCAGAAAACAGAACGCGTGACCTGCGGAACCCAGCATACCAATCCACTTGTCAGTTGCAAGGAAGGGGTAGTATATCAAATTCCGCTCTCATGCAAAAAAGTTTACATAGGACAAACGGGGCGGTGTCTAAATGAAAGGCTGAAAGAACACGAAAGGTTACACGAAAAAGGAACAGGTTCCAATATGGCCATCCACTGCAAAGAGTGCGGGTGCAAGCCTCGCCTAAGAGAGACTATCATTCTGGACAGAAGTCGAGACAGCGTGGCCCGCGAGCTGAAGGAAGCCTTCTACATTAAAAGGAAGGGCACTGAATGCGTAAGCGAACCATCTAAACTTCTCTATAAAAGTGAGATGTCATTTTTAGAAGCCCATAGTTAAATTTGAGCATGTTGCTGCGCCGCCCGCGCCTGGTGAACATTCCTAATCTTTTAGTTTTTTAGGGGGTACTCCCTTACGCCAGTGTTTGTGTATCGTGTTACCTTTATCACTTATAGTCATTTGGCCCTGTACCCCACGTGTCATCTTCACGAACGTCACATTCACAATCATTCTATCGCCTTTTGCCCTTTTACCATGTGATGTTTTGACAATGCGCGAGTTGCGCCGCCAGATTTGTGTATATATATTGCGTGCTTCCGCCATTAAAGCATCAGTTGTCAGTAAGCGCTCGTCCGTGTCTCTTCTTCCCGTGTCGTCTGTTTGGCGCTATAGTACTTCACTTATCAAGGTTATTGCTGAGCTTAGTTTCATCAGCTCGTGATTTAACTACTGTGTACAATACATCCAACCATATTTGCTGTCATTGACTATTAGGAACAGAAAAGGTACCAAGAATGACCCCTATCCTATGCTACACCTGACGTGAAAGGAAATGCCTCAAATCCGACTGCCAACTTTGACGTACTGAACACGGTTTTCAATATAGGCTCTGATAAAATGCACAGATCTCATGTCTATTCGACTGCATAAAGCTTACATGGAGCTTTATGTTCAGGCACTTAATTAAAGGCGTTGGCAAAATCTAAAAAATACTGCCTCTATTTGTTCCCTGTTATTAACTGCTAAGTCATTATATGATGCAATAAGCTGAGAGATAGTAAAAGCCTTCCATAAAGCCACGCTGGACTCCAAACAGCATGTTGTCTCCATATAGGTATTGATTAGGGTGCCAACAGATCACATGCTCTAACCTATTGCTGCAAATTTGGGTCAGTGAGACAGGACGATGATTTTGCATGTTTAGGGGATTCACCCGCAGTGTTGGAAGCAGGTGTACTTGGTAATGAATGGGTGGACAAACAATATGCTGTATGGGAAACAATAGTATATACTTTGTGAATACTTAACCGGTAGTTTTGCGGAGGATATGTTCTTGTCCAAGACCAAGAGCCAAGCCAATAAATGTTCCACAGTGGCCTGCAGCAGCATTTATTCGCTGATATGGCACACATCTCTCCCAATGGCACTGACTGTCCTTACAATGAGTCACTTATTGCTTGCAAAACCCATCCGTTCATTACAATTTTGAATTGAAACCATGAAGCAGTCCTTTAGGGCTCCAGTTGGAGTGCTAGAGTGTAGTCGAGGCAGTGGAGCACAGTTTATTCTGCGTTGACAAGAAAACATAAAGTACCTTGTGCAGTGATGGAACAGCCAATTGACCTTCTGGCGCAGATCTTAGCACCAGCAAGAAGCTGATTTTGCACAGCAACTAGCACTTCTGGCACAGTGTCGAACTTACGTCAATCTTTTTTTCATTTAGATTATTCAAGGCAAATTCGCACGAAACCATATAGTGTAATTTTAACTGAAATAGGATACTGATATTGCTGACACCTGTTTATGTGCATAAAAAAAGGCATTCTGGATAAAAAGAACCCAACCTTTAAATTAATGGTCAACCCTTTGCATACATCACGGTATAAGGCTGTTTATTGATGGTATTGCTCAGCACTTATTAATAATTGGAACGTTTCACCATCAGAACGTACTGACAATACTAACTATAAATTACTACATAATACTGTCTCTGAGCAGGCTTTTGTTCCACATTTTTCATCAATCTTTAATGACTGGTCAGATTCCACAAGAGTGTAAACCGCCAGTCATACCAATCTTCAAAGACGTCAACAAAAACATGGCTGAAAACTACCAACTGATATTGTTGACGTGTATATGCGGTAAAATGATGGAACATTATGTCAGGTGCCACGGGAGGGACAAAAATGACGATCACCAACAAGACGTAAGAGACGACGTAGAGGGGCTAACATAACGTTCAGCCATACTGGTTTTACCGGCCATATCTTCTGCACAGTAATCACGGTCCCATTTAACCTTATATCTGTGCCCGTTTCATTTTTGGTGGAGGTGCTCGGTATTGCAAAAGACGGAACTCCGCAGTGGGCTTGTCCTAGGCCGTCCTACCATGCTGACAGACGACCAGGCCTTGCAAGCATCACTGTGGGGTGCCATTGGTTGTGTGCAGCGATGCGTTCGTACATGCCAAGCCATTCTTCGATGTTGACTGTCGGTGCCATTACTAGAGAAGGTGCTGGGGTCGTGCAGATGGGTCAATACAACTGACGGTTGCGGTGTCGCGGATGCTGACGGCCCGGGTGCGCCGGGTGCTGACGCCAAGCATGGCAAAAGTTCTGGGAATTTGAGAGAATGGGAATTTTGACAGAAGAGGGCAGTTTAGAAAAACTCAATGCTTTTATCAGTCCTTGAACTGTTTCAAAGCAAAGTTGGATTTGACGGTGGTCGCTATGAGGTAGCCTTCTCATGGAAAGAAGATTGTGAGTAGCTAGACAGCAATCAAAGAGAAGCATTAAAGTGAGTTTAATAGGGATTTCGCTGCAGAATATGGCTCAACCATTAAAATTTATACGAGAACATGCCTTGCTGAATGTAGACCGGAAAGAAGTGGTGTGCCATGTCTTGTATTCATGACATTCCAAATCATGCTGTCGTACTACAAGAGTATGGATGACCTTCGAAGTCAGCATATAGACCTCACTTGTGTCACCAAACAAATGCTTAGAAAAAGAACCTAATCTCCCGACTGACTTTGTTGCTCCTCTCATACGTTTTTGGATAATTCAAACTGCTTTGATTGCCAATATTTAAAAAGATTCTGGAAGATCGAATCGTAGCTTGATAACCTTGAAAGTGATAGCTTGTGCATTACAAGAGAGGACTGAAAATTTCAGTGACAAAAGTACTCCTCAACCACCATAATAGACCTTACACAGAAAGCGGTACACTTACACAGTATAAAGACTTCCTCAATCATAAGACACAAAGTGCTTAGCCTTGATTTTGCAGAAACGTGCCAAAGCATAACAGTATAATGAGAGACGTGCAGCTTTACAAGTGTTAGTACTAGGACTGTTTAAAAAAAACCACATTAGAGCGTTATTTCAGGCACGACTGCATCCTGTAAGTTCTTCCTTCATCACCATCAGGAAGATATGTGCACTGATGTTTTATAAAGTGTTGCTATGTGACACGCAGATGCTGACTTGCATGAGTTTATTTCCCCCCTTTTCAAGCATGCGTCCATGGTTTAATGGGTAGAGCATCGAGCTTCTGTTGCTGGGGGCACAGTTTTAATCTAACCAATGAACACTTTTGTTTATTTTATTTCTAGTGACAAGACATCCAGTGAGCCAAGCTGACCATAAATGGCCATAAACTGACAAACTGTAAAGTGGGGGGAAGAGGCAAAGAAAGCTATCACTTTAGAAGCCTTGCTACAGGTGAATATCAAGAAAGAAGAAAGAGATACTGTGCAGTGAGTTGAGTATAATCAGACAGCTCTTCGGGACCGCAAAAAGCCTGTTAATGCTAAATGTAATTCTGTGGCAACACATGATATCTGTGTAAGGCCTACTATAAGTGATAGCCAGGCTATTAGCTCAATCTTTCCATGTAATTGGCCTCCGCATTAGAGCTGCAACAAAGGAAGAAGCACAACAACTCTACAGAGAAGTTAACGCTCCGATTGAGTTGATGGGTATGCGGCTGAGGAAATGGCTATCGCAGTCTCACCATGCACTAATTGCTGCAGCCAATAAAAGTGGCATTCCTGCTCGAAATAACACAGGACCCTGTGACACAAATTTTGACAATTTCCTCAAGATCTGCGCTTAGGTTTCTCCAGACAGAATGCAAACCAGGCAAGAGGTCTGTTCTGTAGACGGTATCAAGAATATTTGACCCCCTTGGAATGACTGCACATTTCAGTATTTAAGCGAAGCTACTGTTTTAAGAGCTGTGACAATGAAAGGTTGGCTGAGACGAGCCACAAGAACTGTAGAAAGTGGGGAAACTGTTGCTCAGAGCTGCATCGTATTCATGCCCATGCTGTCCCTTGTTAGGTGAATGCTGAGCCAGGAAATCAAACTGTTCAAGTGCACATGTTTTGTCATACTAACTAGAAAGCTTAGGGAGCCTGCACATTTTTTCAGGTATTTTGAACATGAGCGCATGTCCGCGGCTTGTGTAATGGCCAAATCAAGAGTACCAAATATAAAGAAGATCCTGATCCCGAGACTAACTTTCTTGGTACATTGCTAGGAGACAGGTTGGTGAAGTTCATGATTAGCTCCCTCAAGGCACAAAATAGGTCAAACCTTTTTGAACCAATTCTATAGTCACGCTGCATTGCATCATAGGATCACCATTCCAATGGCAGCATTTCGTTGGCCAGCAGAGTGTCAGAAATTCAATGCAACTCTCGCAGAACAAGTGCATTATTCAAAAGTACTGCTCTCAAAGGAGGTTTGAGTGGAAGCTTATTGCACAAATGGCAGCATGGTAGGGAGGCTTTTGGGAGAGGATGTTAAGAACTACAGTTCCAGCCTCCAGAAGGTTCTCAGCAATGTGAAGCTGATTCCTCAAGAATTTGGGATAGTGTTGTATAAGGTAAAGACAGTAATGAAACGCAGGCCCCTCACTTAAATGTCCTAATCACCAGATAAAATGGAAGTAGTTACACCAGCCCATTTCTCTAATGGTAAGCGACTCAAAAGGCTTTCTCTATCACAAAGAATAGACAGAAATTTCAGTTCCAAAATCCACAGTGACAAGAAGATGCTGTCATGGCACAGTTCGTTGAGCAATCTTGGAAAACATGGCAGAGAGAGCACCCACTGAGCCACCATTCTGCACACCGTGCAAGTGTTCAAGCTCAAGCTTCGAACAATCTAAATGAAGGAGCTTGTGCTTCTTTATCAAGATTAAGCATCATGACTGCTATAGAAGGCTGGGCAGATCGCAGAGGTACATTGAGGACATGATTAGAACATAAAAATCTGTTGAATTAAGCTTCCAAATAACTCAGTAACACACAGACCTGTCCAGCACTTTCTTTAATTGAGCTTTTATTGACTCAGCAGATTCAAACTACACGCCTTTCAGAGGCAGAAGATAGTGAAGAGTTTTGCTGCTTGCACAAGCATAACCATCAGCTCTAAGAAAACTAAGAACAGGGACAGCGTCCACCATGAACTCCCTCACAGTACTATGGCTGATTTACTTAAAAATTTGTTCTCGCAATGGCCGTGATCATATTTTGTACCCTCTCCCCTTCAAGAATGACAGAATATCTGATTGAATTAAAGAATTACCATTCTTAAGAACAGCAAGTCTGCAGAACTATAATTGCACAAAAGGTGTCATGGATGCTGCTCAAGCTACAAAAATCCTGCCCAAAAGTGTACCTGAAATCAGTGTAGAGAACATGCAGATGGAATGAACTACTGCTTTTTACTAAAACAAGACCTTAGCTTCTTCGTCCAGCTTTTCTAAAACATATTTTGGCTGCCCCATTATAGGCCTTAAGCTAACCTTCAATCAAAAGGATATCAGTAGTCAAAAGGAGGACAAGCAGAGCTCTTGGACAGTCACAGTTGGACAGTCATGACAGCTGCTGGCACCATCCTGCTCTCCAAGATAAGGAGAATTGGGCAAAGAAGAACACGACAAGCAATAGGCTCGCTTCCGAATGCCCGCCTGTAATTTAAGTCTTTTTAACAAGTGCAGAGTTAATTTTTGCTTTTTGTGCATCTCTCTCACCGAACACCACCCTGGGGGGCACTGTCCTGCGAGAGAAGCACAGCAAGCGGCTCCCGAAGCGCACCGGACCGAAGCAGCGTGGCGAGCCTCCGTCGTCGCCCGCCCTTCATGATGCTCTGATGGCATCCATCGCAAGCAGTCAGCAATCAGGTCAGCATCTTCCTTCTGTATACCACAGAGAAGATGAGCAAGCAACGAAAAAGCTACGTGAATATGAGATCGAGACAAGGGAACCTACAGGAGACCACGAAGAGATGGACCAGACAGCCTTCACTGTTGTCTCTTACAAAAACAAAATAGCCACAGGTGTTCCTGTTATATTAAAAGCAACTCAGCCTGACAGCAGCTTATGGAAAGTAAACCAAATCTGCTGGCTTCTGCGGTCATGACAACAGCCCAAGGAAAGATGCTCGGCCACCGTCTCAACAAGGATGGCAGCCTCATGGTGACAGTGTCTTCACTTCCTGCAGCTAATCGCCTCCTCACAGTGACAGATCTATCGGGTATTCCTGTAGAAGCTCGAGTTCCATACTCCTACTCTGCCACGTACAAGAGGATACAGGACATTCCTGTTGAGTATTCGGATTACAACCTCAAGGAATATTTGAGCGAACAAGGAGTCATATCTGCTAAAAGGCAAGTTTTGTACGTCCCTAACGAAGATGTAACGGAAACCCAAAGACACTCGGTCATCCTTGAATTCTTTAAGGACGCCCCTTTACCAAACCGAGTGTCGCTTGGATTCTGTAGTTATCCCGTGCTGGAATACATGAGGTTCACTAATCTATATTTCAGATGACAAAGACATGGACATATAGCGAAATACTGTAAAGGCCCCATCCACTGCAAGATATGCACAGGTGCACATACGCATAAAAAGTGTACGTCACGTTCCTAGCCTCGATGTGCAAACTGTGAGGCTGAGCATGCTGCATAATGCGGAGGGTGCCCCAAAAAGAAATCAGCCACTCTTGCACGGACAGTAGAGCAAATCCCGGGAAAAGTGCGGAAACGATGAGAACCACTACCGAATCCAGATGTGATATATACATCTACAAACCGAAAGCAACACGACACGGTGCAGCGTAGCAACACAGCTTCGAAAAAGTCCTTCGCCTCAGTCGTGAGAGAAAACCAGCAAAGTCCATCTGCAAAGAGTCAATCAAAGCCCTCAAGTGATATAGCCGCAAGCCCACAAAAACAAGTATCCCCAAGGTCGCAGCACAAGAACATGAAGAACCGAGAAAAGCTGTGAGATGGCAGTGCTGTAAATGAGATATCAAGTATGCTGATTCCCATGATGTTTGCAGCAATCAAGGCCATCTCCGTGCCAGTCCATCATTGAAAAGCCTCCCTGAGGTAGAGGGCATCCTGGCTTTGGAACTGCTGGTCTCGTCTTCTTTCACGGCGCAATGCCGTGATTCTTCGCGGTAACAATGATGGCTTCGCCAACAAGCGCCTCACAAGTGGTGTCCACGAACAAACACTTCCGCACATGTACTATATTCCAGTGGAACGCTCGCGGCTTGCGCTCGAAGTTAGCAGACTTTCAGTATCTTGCGCGAGTGTACCAATTCCCTTTTAAGGTAATTTTCGAGTTTCGTGTCGATGAGCAGTTTAGGATAAAGGCTTATTATTTTCATCACTCAAGGCGACAAAATGGAATTAGCCGACTGCTCGTTGGATTTCGCAACGTGCCTGCCTCTGTGATTGACGTAGCACCACATGACAAGAATGAATATATTTGCACAACCGCAGTGATTGCACCTCAAGTGTTTACCCTGATCGGCGTCTGCTTGGAACCAGGATCACCTTTCCAAGTGTCAAGATTGGAAAACTTGTTGACAAGCACTCAATTTCCACATATTATTTGTGGTGATTTTAACGCACATAATGAGATCTGGGGCAGTTCACATACATGTGTTCGGGGTGCTAAGCTGGCGAAGCTCCTTGCAAGATACAATATAGAGCCCTTGAACAATGGCAGCATAACATACTTGAAAAATCCGAAGAGGTTAGCTGCATTGACGTCACATTCGCATCAAGTCAAGTTGCCTCTATGTTCGAATGGTGTAGAGATTTCGAGACTCGAGGTAGTTATCACTACCCGATCTTAATCTCTATCCTTCATTTTTGGACGTCGCCCAGAAAAGTGAAACTGAAGTTGGTAGACTGGGAAGCTTACACAGCAGCCGTAGACAAAGGGAGCACAGCCTCGACTACGAATGCAGAATTAATACCGACGGTAGCTCAATGCCTCAAACAAAGTACCCGCTCTGCCACTAAGCAAAGCTCCTTGCAAGATACAGTATAGAGCCCTTGAACGATGGCAGCATAACATACTTGAAAAATCCGAAGATGTTAGCTGCATTGACGTCACATTCGCATCAAGTTGCCCCTATGTTCGAATGGTGTACAGATTTTGAGACTCGAGGTAGTGATCACTACCCGATCCTAATCTCTGTCCTTCATTTTTGGACGTTGCCCAGAAAAGTGAAACTGAAGTTGGTAGACTGGGAAGCTTACACAGCAGCCGTAGACAAAGGGAGCACAGCCTCGACTACGAATGCAGAATTAATACCGACGGTAGCTCATTGCCTCAAACAATGTACCCGCTCTGCCACTAAGCATTGTAATGTGCCTACTAACAATGAGCAATTCGAAGGGCTATGTGCCATTCGAAGGCGTGCCGAAAGGAAGGCCCTACGTACTAAAATATTGAAGACCTCAGAGCTTGTCGACGTGCACAAAGACATATACGGCGTTACTTCACCTGAACTGAAAAAGGTGGAGGAACTTTTGTGGGACACTGGACATATGACAACCGCTGAGCAAAGTCTGGCGAGTCATCAGAGGCATTCAAAGAGCCACAACAGCTTTATCCTTTTATTGCCCTCTCGTTACATCAGCGCGCATCCCTGAAAGAGGCGGCAGAGTAGTACTGTAGGCTCCTTTCCAGAGGGGCACAACCTTGTCGGCAAATAGCAAGTCACCAGCCTAGTCCACCTCGATCGACCCTTCCCGTCTTTGAATGATCATTTACAATTGAAGAACTCACAGCAGCAATCAGCGACGCAAACAAGCGATCATCACCTGGCCATGATGGTGTGAGTCATGAAGCGCTCGCAAATCTATGCCACTTATCTCGCCTATGCCTTCTGGAGTGCTACAACGCCTCATGGATAACTGGGGAGGTCCCCACGGAATGGAAGCTTGCCAAAGTTATTCCTATACTGAAGCCAGGGAAGCAGCCGACAAATTACGCCTCCTTCAGACCCATATCTCTGCTTAGCTGCTTAGGGAATCTATTCAAAAGAATGATTTACAAACGACTAAATTGGTTCCTAGAATCTGCAAAAGTTTACCCGGAAGAAATGAATGGCTTCCGGCAAAATAGGTCTGCAATTGATAATGTCATTGCCTTGGTCTCATCAACTGAAGAGGAATTGGTCTGTGGAAATACACCTACTGCATTATTTTTGGACATTAAGGCAGCATATGATTCGGTCTATCATAAAGCAATACTTGACGCTTTGGAAACCCTTGGTCTTGGAGGACGGCTTTATGCATGGATTGAAGACTATCTTCAAGGACGCCAACTTTTCATGTGTACCCCGGATGGCCCCACGACGCTTTATGCCGTCGAGACGAGAGTGCCACAAGGAGCTGTGTTAAGCCTGGTATTATTTAACTTAGTCCTCATTCATCTGAGAAGGAACCTGCCCCGTGGCGTCAAAATCACACTGTATGTGGACAACATCTGCATTTGGAGCACGGCACGTTCCTGCAGTACCACCCAACATTGTCTCCAGAGAGTGCTGGCAAATATATCGGCCTACCTAAATCTAAGGGGACTGAAATTGTCCACCAACAAAAGCGTTGATATGGCTTTCACGCGGAGGTGTATGTAAAAATGCCGACTAGTGTTGGGAGGTCGTACCCTTCCATACGTCAAGACGCAAAGGTTTCTTGGAGTGACGATCGATAGGAACCTCACATGGTCGCCTCAAGTTAAAAAACTGAGTGAGAAGATTTCGTCAGCATCGCACGTATTCTGATTTTTAGCCGGATCACCTCCCGATCCTGCACAAAATGTCTCCCACAAGCAAGAGAAAACTTGAGGCAGCAAGGAACAACTGCCTTCGCGTATGTCTAGGCCTTCCGAAGGGGTCGTCCCGCTCAGGAACTGTAGTAGAAGCTCGATGCCTGCCTCTAGAAGTGCTATCTTCATAGGAGACACTTTGAATTCACCTCCGACACGTCATTCATACAAAGACCCACTTTTTAAAGGATATTTCTAGAAACCGTGCTACATTTAGCTTTGGACAGGTCGTCGGAAGCATGTCTATTTCAATTCCTGCTCAGGCATCGCAAATTATGCCATAAAACATTTCACCATGGACACTGTCCCCACTGGAAATCGTGCCATATATCCCTGGAATCAGTGTGAAAAAGAAAACGCCTCATGCAGCGACTTATAAGATAGCTTTGGAATATATGCACAAAGAATACACAGCTGCAACGCACATTTTCACAGATGGCTCTACAACTACACATCGCTCATTGTGCGGCCTTTTTTTTCCCTCCACAGGGCAACGATTCTCATTTCGTCTTGAGCGAGCGACATGATCTACTTCAGCAGAGCCATATGGTATTAAGGAGGCCCTTGTGTATGTACTTCGACAGCAGCCGCCAAAAACATGAGTGATTTTCACGGATTCAAAAGCAGCCCTACAAAGTATGTGGAACAGGCACAAGCGTTGTAATAATCAACCTGCAGCATTTGACATTGCTTATCTTCACCACAAGGCTAAGATTGCTGGGCATTGCATCAAGTTTCAGTGGATACCTGGCCATGCTGGTATTTCAGGAAATGAAAAAGCGGATGAAGCTGCGTGGAACAGGCACAAGCGTTGTAATAATCAACCTGCAGCATTTGACATTGCTTATCTTCACCACAAGGCTAAGATTGCTGGGCATTGCATCAAGTTTCAGTGGATACCTGGCTATGCTGGTATTTCAGGAAATGAAAAAGCGGATGAAGCTGCCCAAAATGGACTCCAATACCGCAATTTCAAAAGAACATTGTTTACAAAAACCGACGTTTCAAACATGGTGAAAAAATATGCCTGTCAAGAAAAAGACCGCATCTGGAATCTATCGCTTCACCATGATAACTTCCTGCGGTACATGGACCCAGAAATGAGACCGAAAATTCCACGACTGCTTCCTCGACACTTGGAGACATTGTACTATCGTCTTCAACTGAACATGGCATACATAAACAATTATCTGTACCGCATAGGGCTTACCACCAATTCCTACTGTGATAACTGCGGCAACTTAGCGACAATGGAGCACATATTACTAGAATGCCGTGTGTACCGGGACAAGAGACAATTTTTTGATCAACAAATGGACATGATTTGCCCCATCCTTTAACATTACTTAGCTTCCTAGGTCCAAAGCCCGGCCCTTCAAAAGAGTGGCGGGTTTTGGATTTATTGTTCAAATACCTGTCAGAAATTGGTCTAATAGGAAAGCTTTAAAGATTCTACATTTCATACACAAAAGCCTAAATTTACCTGCCATGTCACCTGCAACTATCGATATCAGTTATACTTGCACATTTCATATTTATTTTTATTCACTTTTCTTCCACTCTCTTCTGAAATCTTTTAACCCCATTCCCCATCCCTATACAAAGTAGCACACCAGCGGTTGTATATGCGCCGGCAAAATATCTGTTTTTATAATAAAATGTCTCTCTCTCTCTCTCTGCAAGATAAGTGTTCTCCACTGCTGTATGAGCAGAGTGGCTGAGAGGCACAATCCTGGAATGCCAGTTGACTGTGAGTTAATGTCCTTCTTGCAGAATGAGAACATTTCGTTCTTTGTAGTTTCCTTGCGAAGAATTTTGGGATAATAGTGATGGGCAGGCGGAGGCAACACTAAAGATAAAAACAAGCAGGGGGTTCTATATCTCCTTGCATGTTAACATTTTGTAGAGGGCAGCCTGCTTAAGATGAATTTTCACACATGTCACTAGAGAAATAAACTCCACTGCAAGCTGCAGAACTGCTGGCACCATAGTTGCAGCAATGAAGGCACGAAATCAGAAAAGCATTTTTAGCGTTTCCTTCAAAACTTAAACAGCTGATGAATAAGTGTCGCAACAGGTACCATTGGATGACAATACAGTTCATCATCATCATCAGCCTAGTTATGTACATTGCAGGACGAAGGCCTCTCCCTGCGATCTCCAATTCTCCCTGTCCTGTGCCAACAGATTCCAACTAGCACCCGCAAATTTTCTAATTTCGTTGCACCATCTAGTCTTCTGCCGTCATCTACAGTGCTTCCCTTCTCTTGGTACCCATTCTGTAACCCTAATGGTCCAATGGTTATCTAATCTGCGCATTACATGACTTGCCCAGTGCCATTTTTTTTCTCTTAATGTCTATCAGAGTATTGTCTATACCCGTTTGCTCTCTGATCCAAACCGCTCTCTTTCTGTCTCTTTGCGCAGTCCTTAACTTGTTCTCAAGCTTCTTTGTCAGTCTCCAAGTCTGCGCCGTATGTCAGCACCGATAAAATGCACTGATTGAATACTTTCTTTTTCAATAATAGCAGTAAGCTCCCAGTCAGGATCTCAGAATGTGTGCCGTATGCGATCCAACCCATTTTTATTCTTCTGTGAATTTCCTTCTCATGGTCAGGGTTCCCTGATTAGTTGACCTAGGTAAACATACTTCTCCACAGACTCTAGAGGATGACTTGCGATCTTGAACTCTTGTTCCCTTGCCAGATTATTTATCATTATCTTTGTCTTCTGCATATTAATCTTCAGCCCCACTCTTACACTCTGCCTGTTAAAGTCCTCAATTATTTGTTGCAACTCGTCTGCACTGTTGCTGAATAGAACAACCGAAGGTTGCGGAGATATTCGCCGTTGATCCTTACTCCTAAACGTTCCCAGTTTAATAGCTTGAATACTTCTTCCAAACACGCAGTGACTAGCATTGGACAGATTGTGTCTTCTTGTCTGACCCCTTTCTTTATAGGTATCTTCCTACTTTTTTTGTGTGGAATCAAGGCTGCTGTGGAATCTCTGTAGATATTTTCTACGGTATTTACGTAAGTGGTCTACACTCTGATTATGCAATGCCTCTATGACTGCTGGTATCTCTACTGAATCAAATGCTTTCTTGCAATCTATGAAAGCCATATAGTGAGGCTTATTGTACTCTGTAGATATCTCGGTAACCTGATTAATGAAAATGGATGTGATCCATTGTAGATCCTGAAGCCAGCCTGCTCCCTTGGTTGACTAAAGTCCAATGTTGCCCTTATTCTATTGGAGATTATTTCGGTAAATATTTTATATATTACTGGGAGTAAGCTAATGGGCCTATAATTTTTCAGTTCTTTGACGTCGCCCTTTTTGTGGATTAGTATAATGTTTGCATTCTTCCAGTTTTCTGGGACCCTTGCAGTCAATTGACACTTAGTATAGAGAGCTGCCAGTTTTCCTAGCATTATGTCTCCTCCATCTTTGATTAAATCGACTGTTATTCCATCCTCTCCTGCCGCTTTTCCCCGTTTCATGCCTTGCAAGGCCCTTATGACCTCATCTCTAGTTATAGGAGGAGTTTCTGTATACTGTTCATTATTGTTTCGAATAGAGCGCTCCTGAATCTTCTGGGTACTGTAAAGGTTAGTATAGAATTCTTCCACTGCTTTTATTATACCTTCGAGATAGTTGATGATATTACCCTGCTTATCTTTCAGTGCATACATCTTGGTTTGTCCTATGCTAACTTTCCTTCTCACTGATTTCAGGCTGCGTCCATTTTTAACGGCTTCTTCAGTCTTTCTCACATTATAATCTCTAATATCACTTATTTTCGCTTTGTTGATCAGTTTTGACAGTTCCACAAGTTCTATCTTATTTCTTGAGTTGGACCCTTTCATTATTTGTCGTTTCTTTATGAGGTCCTTTGTTATATGGGAAAGCTTGCCTGCTGGTTGCCTTGGTGCCTTGCCTCCCACTTCAATTACTTATTGCTGCCTCTGAAGCCAGCCTAGTTACGGTTTCATTCATTACCCTCTATATCATTTTCATCTCTCTGTTCTAAGGCTACATATTTGTTTGCAATACCAGCCTCAATTTGTCGGCTTTTACCCATACTGCCTCTAGGTTGACCTGTTTCTTCTTGACCAAGTTTACTCTTTCTCTCTTCAAATTTCAGTGAATACTAGCTCTCACTAACCTATGATCACTGCACTTTACCCTACCTATCACTTCTTCTACATCCTGCACTATGCTGGAATCGGCAGAAAGTATGAAATCAATTTCATTTGTTGTTTCACCATTAGGGCTTTTCCAGATCCACTTTCCGTTGCTACGTTTCCCGGAAAAGGTGTTCATTATTCAACTTATTCCTTTCTGCGAATTCTACCAGCACCTCTCCTCTAGCGTTTCTAGAATCGACATTGTAGTTGCCAATTGCCTGTTCACCCGCCTGCTTTTTCTCCACTTTTGCATTGAAGTCCCCCATTACTACTGTATACCGCGTTTGCACTTTTCCGATTGCTAATTCAACATCTTCATAAAACTGATCTACTTCCTCATCGTCGTGACTGGGCGTTGGAGCATAGGTTTGTACTACCGTTAATCTACACCTCTTATTGAGTTTGATTACGACTACTGCTATCTTCTCGTTGATGTTATAGAATTCGTCAATGTTGCCCACTATGTCCTTAGGGATTAGGAATCCTACCCTGTATTGCTTCTTCTCCGGGAGACCTCTATAGCAGAGGACATGGCCGTTATTCAGCAATACAGTTAAACCACGACAAAGAGAGGTCAGTGAGATCAGCACTTCGTTAGATAAGAATTTAGCTAAATTGAAATTCAACCATTTCGCTAAGTACTGTCGCCAACCGGTTCTTTTTTACTCGGAAAGGGCGTAATGATTCGAGTTGACTCCATTTCCCCATTCCCCCTTTTTTATAACATACACCAGCGTGCCATCAATTTGCCTAAGAAAGTTTTTTTTTTTCCCGTTACATTATATTTGCAGTAAAATCGTCTGATAGGTTTCACATTATTTCTCTGAGAATTTGTCGTTTTTCTTCAGCGTGTCGAGGACAACTTATCTGAACGGATGGATGGAAGGTAGGAGCGTCCCCTTTGAAACGGGGCAATGGCAGTTGCCACCATGCTCAGATTTTTATTTTGCCTTTTATTTTTATTTTCATCTGTGTTGTGTGTTATTGAATTTCTCAATTTTCTTTAAATACGTCTTCCTACCCTTTTAACCTTATGTCACCTCTGCTTTTGAGCCACCAATCCTCCAATCGCCTTTTGCTAATTTCCACCACATATTTATTTACACGACTATTATTAACTCTGAACCCTAGGGCCTCAGGAAGGGTGACTGTGGCCGCATCAACATCGGGCTTGATAACATCACATTTTAGTATGAGGTGTTCCATTGTTTCTACATATTTGCCACACACAGTACATGTGTCTTCTTCTTCGTTAAATTCCTTTTTATAGCTCCGCGTTCTAAGACATCCTGATCTAGAGTAGAGTACTGCCTCTTGAGTCATCATAAAACGCTACCTTCCTGATCTGCTGTTTCCAGTATCGATATAGTTCCACACTATGCTTCTTTTCCATTGAATTTAACCAATTTTTACCTTCCACGTTTTTAACTTGTCGTTTAATGCTCTGTCTTTCTTCGTCCTCGTGTCTGGCATACTTACTGGTTAGCTTCCTAGTTCTCCTCCTCCATTGTGAGTCAATGCTCTTTCTGTATAGGTATTTAAACATCTTAGCTGCCCATTTGTTACCGTCCAATTTCCTCAGATGTTTTTCGTATAGGATTTTACTCTGAGCTGCCCGTGCTTCGAAAGATGGCCAGCCCTGATCTCCCTGTACTGCTTCGTTTGTGGTTTTCCCGTGGGCACCTAGTGCTAACCTTCCCACAGCTGTCTGATTTACTTCTAGTCTCGACTGAACCTCTGCCCTTAAACACAGGACTGCATTCCCGAAAGTAAGCCCCGGCACCATTACTCCCTTCCAAATACCTCTCAGTACCTCATACCTGCTGTACCCCCACAATGCCCTATGTTTCATTATCCCGGCATCTCTTCGCCCTTTTGCTATGAGACTGTTCGTGCTTTTCCGTGTACATCTGCCCTTTGTTTATCCATACCCCGAGATATTAGTATTCGGCCACTCGGGGTATTTCATGGCCTTGTATTGTAAGCTCCTGATCAGTGGTATCGTTGAAAAACATCCCACCGGACTTAGCTGCATTAAAACTGAAACCTAAACTGTCTCCTTCCTCTCCACAGTAATTAACCAGAGTTTGCAAATCTTCCTGGCTATGTGCTAACAGTACAATATCGTCCGCGTAAATTAAACCCGGTAGTCGTTGCTCAACAACCTTTTTGACAAATCTGTACGACAGATTATACCCTAGATTGCTTCATTGTAACCTTCTTTCCATGCTTATCATATAAAGCATGAACAGCAGCGGTGATAGAGGACAACCTTGCCTTAATCCTTTGTGAACCTCGACAGTTGTCGTACTCCTAATTCCTTCCCATGTTATTTCAACATTATTTTCTCAATATATTTCCTGTAGAAAATCAATTACCTCATGACCGATACCTTTGGCTTTTAATATGTTCCACAGGAGTTCCCTATTCACGTTGTCGTATGCACCACTTATGTCCAGGAAGGCTAAATACAGAGGTCTATTTTCCGCCTTAGCTATTTCTATGCACTGGGTAAGCACGAATAGGCTATCATCTAACCACTTCTGAACCCGTTCTGAAGTTCTCCGAGTATTCTATTACTTTCTACCCATGACTGCATTTTTAATTTCACCGCCTGCATCGCCAGCCTATATATAACTGATGTTATTGTAATTGGTCGGAAGGATTTTATGTTCTTCTTATCACCTTTCCCTTTATAAATCAAATTCATCTTACTCTGTTTCCAGCTGTGCGGAATTAGCTTATTTGTTATGACTGCCTCCAATGCTTTTATCAGCGTTTCCTTGCTTCTTGGGCCAAGTTCATTAACTTGATTGGAATTTCGTATATACCCGCGGACGTGCATTTTGGAACATTTGCTTCAGCCTTTTTCCAGTTAAGATTGGTCAGTTCTAAGCTGTTTTCTATTATGCTATTCTGTGTTGCTCCCTCATTTGGGGCGATTACCTTATCGTCTTTCCTAAATGACTCCGCTTTAACTGAACCAATGTAGTTCACAGCGTCATCTCCCTCTAAACAATTTCCTTCAGCATCGTGAATCTGTTCCTGTTTTCTGTGATTAGCTTTACCCAGCAGAAGCTTGATGTAGGCGAGTTCGTTATGCATACTTCATGAAAAGAGCGCTACGAAGACGCGGACGAAAGAACAACATGTACGACAGACAAGGCGCTACTTCCAACTAAAAGTTTTTTGAAGAAACAGAACTTTCATTAGATGCATCCAAGAATGGCCCATCGTGACATCACGGCCTCCCTTTCTCTTCAGGAAAGCTATCTCTTTTTTGGTAAGCATCACTGAAGGGAAACTAATGCACGTGCCCTTGGCCTTTGCAATGTAAAAAGCTTCTAATATCTCCCGTTCTAGTCTATCTCTGGACCATGCCAGAAACCTGGTGTCGCGAAGATATGGACGGCAATTGTGACGTTTACAGTGTTCTGCTAGATGGCGCCCCGCATTGTTATTTACGGCCCAATTGTGCTCACGCGCCCTTTCATTAAAACACCGTCCAGTTTGACCGATATAAACCTGTTTGCAACTTAGGGGTATTTCGTATACATTACTTTTGCAAGCAGTGTACTGCGCTGCATGTTTCTTAGAGCATGGTTCGGGTTTTGCTTTTGTCATCATAGGGCATATCTTGGCCAGCTTACATGGTGCACTGAAGAGAAGATTGATACTGCGCCTTTCTGCCACCTTCTTGAGATTGTGGGATACCCTGTGCCAATAAGGAATCACATGTAATCTCTTCCTATCAAATGGCTTTCTTGTGTCAGTGGCCTCTCTTGCCTGTTCGATCTTTTGAAGAAGCTTGTCGCAAATGCTAGAGATCAAAAGTGAAGGGAAACCGGCTAGGCGTAGCCTTGAAACTTGGTTATTGAAACTGATTTCTATTCTGTGGTTGCAAGATTTGTTTAGCGGTTCTTTTAAACAAGTCATTGCAACTTCTCGTTTTACTAGCTTGGAGTGCGCAGTGTCGTATGAGATTAGCTGCTTGTTCAACCTCAGCTGGTATTCGAAACAGACATGCGTGTTCATCAGAGTGAGATGGAGGTCCAGAGAACGAATGCTGTTGTCACAAGGCCTTTCGCACGTGAAGTTTAGAGCCTCCGATGCATTTCTAAATGTGTTAATTATCGATTCTACAGTGTCATCTAGCCTAGACCCTGGAACGTCGTTAACAACCACGAGGTAGTCATCTACATACCTCATTATAGAAGGAGCACATGACTGATTCAGAATGCTGTTTACACACTTGTCAAAGGCGCTGAGAAAGATGTCTGAAAGAATGGGAGCGAGCGACGATCCAATACAAATGCCCTTGCGTTGTACATAGTGTTGGTTTTTGAAACTAACGACAATGGAATGGAGATAAAAGCTTAACAGTTCTAAAAACTGGCCACTATTCACTCCGGTTGCACAACTGAACCTAACTTCACCACAGTCTTCGATTTTGTTCCTAATGGCACTGAGCACTCCGTCATGAGGAATCGCATATTACAGGTCTTCAATGTCCAGTGAAAACGCGTTTTCACTGGACGTTGAATCACTTTCACTGGACGTTGACGTTAGTTGCATCGCGAACTTCAGCCAGCCAGCGGTCAGAGGACTGCTTTATTTTAGCCTGGACGAGGACCTGCACTTGTTTCTTTTGTCGATAATATTCCCATTTTTGGCCTATTTCCTCTTCAGTTAACTGCGCCCTCTTTGCTCCTCTGTGTTCCCGAGATGCCCACGGTCGTTGTTCGATGGCCTGTCTAATTTCCTTATTCCAACTTTGTGGCTTCCTCTTTCCTCTCCAGCGATTTACTCCTTTTACTTCTTTTATTTTTGTACTAATGAGCAGTTCTAACTGATTGTATTCCCACCTTTCCATGGGATGTTTCTCTATTGCTTCCTCTATGCCAGCCGCTATTTACGCTATTTGTTCGTCATTTCATTTTGCGTACTCTTTTTGACTTCCCTGCATTTTTCTTTTGAGTAGGGCTCCCAACTGTAGACTAATACGCTTATGATCACTTCCGAGGCTGTACTTCCCCTCTTCGTCTATTTCCATTATTGCGAGCTTGCTATACAACTTGCATACTGAAAAGATTTTGCGCCAAAAAAAAAACACACAAGAAAGACGACGACACCACGTGCGCTACTTCAACTGTTTAATGAGGGTGAAAGCATTCGACATATCTTTTCAGTATGCAAGATCACCAACTAGCCCAGCAGTTAACTCTTCTAAAATGCTATACAACCCCTGCGACATTAAGCAGTAGTCAATGGTCATTTGTTACGGGACTCCCACGTGATTTGTCCCTCACCCTTAGTTTCTCTATTTACTATAACTAGGTTGTGTCGCTCACAGAAGTCTAGCATCAACTTCCCATTACAATATGTGTATCCATCCAGATCCTCGATGTGGCCATTCATGTCACCCAGCAGACAAATATCGGCACCTTCTCCAAACTGCTTTATATTGTCATCGAGACACTTCACTAGATCTTTGTTCTCTTGCCTGCATTTGTCCCCTGTCCCTAAATAAACTGCTCCTAGCCATGCCTTTTTACCGACAATTGTACCTGACACCCAGACATGTTCTTTGCAAGTTAACTTTATTCTTTGTCAATTTGTTCCTTGGTGTATGAGCATACCTACTCCTCCTCCCTTCCTCTTCGTTGTTGTTCTATTGCTCCCTTCAATAAACGGTGGGTCTTCTAGATCCCTTTAATGTGTTTCGCATAGCGCGTATACACCTACTTTTTCGTCCTTTAACTGCTGTTCTATTTCTAACCACCTCACTCTCTTTCTACCGCCTTGCATGTTTATGTACCTGATCCTGGTGTTAAATTTCTTAGTAGTTTTCTTCCTGGACCTCCTAGTGGCCATTTTATTGGCGTCAGCCTCTATTGTTGCACTTTCTACACTGTTTCTACCTACCCCTACGCCCTGCCAGGCGCCAGCCGATCTCGGCTCCTAGCCTTCCATTAAAGTGGATGCCATCTCGTGTAAAGCCTCCGCCAAACTCTGCTCTATGCACTTCTCTGTTTATGTCTGCCACTTCAAATCCTTTCTCCTGGCTTAGCTTTCTTATCTCACGATTAACAGCCACAACGTCCTTGGCAATTGCTCCGTTCCTTCCTTGCACCTCCGGCACTGTGCATACCACGATCTGGACTTGCTGTGCTATCGCCCTTAAATCGTCAATTCCCTCCGCTAATCTTTCCACTACTTTTGCGGCTTCACCATTCAAGACACAATTTAGCGCCGCCGCTACCACTACCAAATTGCGTTCTGCAACATTCTCAGAAAGCTTGCTTTTTGTTTCTCTCAGTACTGCGTCCATTGTCCTGCCTGGGAACGTCCCGACTGCTACCCGGTTATCACCCTTTGCACGCTCCATTATAGCTCTTTTGCACCTCCTCATAGTTGAATCACCACCGATAAGTACTAGGGTATTCTTTCCCTCCCTCCTAACTTCCAGGTTATGCTTATCATTGGCTACGAGCTCATTCCTTGGGGTTAGCTTGTTCCCCTCTCCTGGCGCTCGCTGGCGCCCCTGTGGCTGCAGCGTCGCCTCACTCGGGGCGTGTTGCACTGCTTCACTATGCCGATTAACCGGCGGCGAGCCGACTCCCGCTTGCTCTGGCTCCCTGCCTCCCACTTCGCCTGTAGGGTCTACCATACTTTTTGTGCTTTTGCCACCGGCTTGGTATCCCGACCCATCATTCTCCGCTGCCCGCGTCTCAAGCGCATCGAGCCGCCTATGCAGTTCTGCTCTCCTTTCCCTCTCTTCTCCAAGCTCGGCCGCGGTTCTCACTAATCACTTCAATCATGGAGAGCGACCTTTGTGTGGTATCCCGAAAAGGGCGGCGAAGTCCTTTATTCGCGCCGATCGAGATCGCTTGCACGATGCTAACTGGCCTTGCTCACAGGCGAGAAGGTGTTGCATTTAGTCAAGGCGTTAAGTACTACTGCCTCTACCGGTACTCACGTTTGTCATTTTGCACACGAAGTAGGGAGCGTTGGTCTTTGAAACAGCAGAAACAACCAGCAGCACACACCACATTCAGTACCGAAACACGCGCGGATTCGGCGCAATTGGTGCCGATGTTGATGGACTATTCCATTTGGGCGGGAGGCCCCATTTTCTTACTCCATACAATTCTCCGCCCGAACGTATAGAGAAGTGTAGAATAATAGGTAGCGTCGAAAACACGCGGCGTCTAAATCACTACAATGGTGGCACAATGATGGCACTACAATCATACAACGGTGGCACAACAATCCCTCACGTGACCTGATCCTAGATGCACATACGAGACGGGCATTTTGAGAAAGGCCAAATCGCCAGCACTTTGTCCGCAGGTGGCGCAGGCGAGAGAGAAAAATCAACTCGACCTAGGCACGGAGGTTTCTGAGCGCGTGTTGTAACATTTGTCTCCGAGATATGCTGGCATTGCGGAGTGCGGTCGAGTTTGTTTTGGGGCAGAGGGCCCGAACGGACGCCCCACTTGGTGATCACTGTGTGTGAAGGGGCAAGGTTCTAACTGGTGTTGTATAAGTCGCCGGGTGAGTGAGTGAAGGAACTGTTGTGAACGCCTGCAGAACGGTTAGCCTTCCTCTGTTAGGGAGGCGTTACCGTGACGCGGCCATCGCTTTTTTCGTCGCGGTGATTGCATTCTTTACAAACACTGCTCCAGGAGGGCACATATGTAAGCGGTAAACGGAGGTCTCAGGAGAGCAACTGAGGTTAAATAAAGCAGGGCAGTGCATCATCTCCAGGGCACCCAAGGTGAAGCTGGGGGATCAAAGCTGGAACCAGGGCGGCCCGGGTTGGGGCCGCGGAGGCCGAAGCGTGCCAAAGTGTGTCTGCATAAAAAAAATTGGCTGTCCGCTGTCGCGGACCGCCGATCTTGTACACCCCTGGCATGCGCAGGCCTCGGCGAGCCAATGAACACCGACAGAATAGTCCGGGCTCTAGCTTTGGTGTCCCTGTTGCCACTTTGTTGTCCTGGAGACGCCGCCAATAATGCGAAATAATGATCATGTTGTTACAATTAGGAGAAAGCACACCATTGAATAAATATAATTACGTCCAGCCGCCAACTTGTGACGCTAAGTTCAGCACTACCGCGCCCCGCGTCTTCTGCAACACCAGTCAAAACTTTGCCTCTGAAGGTACGTTGGACAGACTTCCTCGCACCTGCGGTGTCGGTGCTGAGTCAGTCATCGTCACCGGCGGCCTTTCAGCCACTTGAGTTCAAATGCGGTTGTTAAGGCGCTCTGCCTTATAGATTTTCAATATATGCATGCGGCCCGAGCTCTACTACGGTCGCTATACTGCTCCCACACAAACATCTGTGATGTTATTTAGAAGGTACTTCGCCGTAAGGCACGAGAAAGCTATGATCCCTCACGACTGACCACCACTGGAAACGCTGGCGCTGGGGTCGGCATGGGCACAGCGGCTGCGTCAGGAGCTGCTTCGGAAGCGCCTATAAGCAAGCTGAAAGCGAAACTTTACAGAGACAAGGCAAATATCAAGTCAAGCTAAATTGACAAATTAGTGTTCGAGAACCTTTAAGTCGTCAATATGATCGTGAAGAGAGCCATAATACTCGAGGAATAGAGGTAAATACAGGACATGATTAGAGACTCCTCCGGGACTTTCAAGAACTTTCCCGATGACGAAAGCACTCCTGCAGTTAAATTTGTCACTATATTACTCAACCACTCGTTGCAAAAAACATCCTTGTATTGTATTATAATATAGCGTAGAATGTTGTCCGCTACTTGTTCCGCGCCTGAGTGATGAGGCGAGCACACTGAAGATCCGTAGACATTTCCTGATTTGATTTATTTTAACTTTAGTTAATCCAATTAAACATTTAGGCACTTGCACAATTCATAACTGCGACATCTCAGCAGCACTCGCTGCGACCTCGTCCCTTGGTGTCTCTGGCGCGAACCCTCCTGGGACCCTCTGGAAACGTCACAACATCCAGACAGAGAGCAAACAGAACACCAATACCAACTCCTCGTTGACCACAGCCAATTAGGCCGCACAGGATCAAATCCTCACAGCCATTCGTGGGCGGACTTCGCCGAGCTTGAACTTGATGACAGCCGCCTGCCTGAGGAATTATGACCCAACGAAAGGTAAAGATACACAGAAAACTACAGAGACATCCTATGGGCTTTAGACGAGCAAGAAGGAAGAACCATCGGCGTCTAGCTACAAAGAGAAAGCGAACAAGAGTCGAGAAGCATCCCCGAAAAGTTTGGGAAATGAGGAGATGCCGCTTCTGTCGACAGCACAAAGGCGGGCGACAATGTGGTCGGCCGACCGGACCCTCAGGCGGAGCGGGTGGTGCAAAAGTGGTGCCGCGCGTGTGACTCCCCCAACCGGCCTCCCCACGCGTGGGCGAAAAGAAATTTTTAGAGAAAAGCGACAAGAAAGGAAAGAACATCGCCACACAGCACAGGAACGAAAAAAAAAAAAAAACGTGAAGAGAGACAGCTACGCGACAATAAGATGAAATGAAATGCTACTTGTCCAATTCTATTTCACTTTTACGCGTTGAAATTAGCCTTGACAACGCCGCGAGCGGACAAAAGGTTTCGTTTTCGCTCGACTCCGCACCGCCCACGCTTTCGCGTTTCAGTAGTTTGGTTGTCGCGTAGTGCTGCGCTGGCTTTGCTGGCTCGCGAAACTCGCACAAACTGCAAGTGGCAGAGAATTCAACTTCCATGTGAAGTCGCGGGATGCCCGAACCACGACCTACAGTAGGTCGTGGCCCGAACAGTCTACGCCGCTTGGCCATAGAATAAAGAACAATGGCTTGGCCAAAAAGCAGCTGGAGCTGTGAATCCGCCGCTCTGACTTCATCTGTCTTCTTTATCTGGATGGATGGATGGATGTTATGAGCGTCCCCTTTGGAACGGGGCGGTGGCTTGCGCCACCAAGCTCTTGCTACTATATATTAAAGCCCCTTAAACTTCGTAAAGTAGTGCCACGCTTTGAAGAATGCCGCCTCCTCCTCCAGCGCTCTGGCCGAAGCCGACACCGCGTCGCTATTGGCCTAATGGCATCACGTGGCCCCTTGCGCCGGCTTTGTTTGTTTACAGTCGCGCTTCAGTACCATCTTTGCTCGAGAAGCGGCGCTTGTCGGCGGCATTCTTTCCGTTCCTATTCTGTGTTGTTTTGATCTTGTGAGCGCCTTGAAGGATGTTTTGTGGCAACTGCGACGTCGCTTCACGTCATTTTCTGTTACCATGACCTGCTGCGCGTTTGGATGCCAATATAGTTTTAGCAAAGGCAAGAATATTTTCGCGATACCGTCCGGTAAGCGCAACGGGTTAAGAAGAAAGACATGGCTTCACCGAATCGGGAGGGAGAACTTCCGACCAACTTCCTCCGCGCGACTATGTGATGTAAGTTGTGACTCTCTCAGAGTATTGTATGTGCCAGGCTTGCGTATTGTGCTGCGGGCAATAACGTAGTAGATATTGCACAGTTCACTGTGCATGTTGTCATTTGTACGCACGCTTTAACATGATTTTTACGCAACGTCTGCTTTGCTTATATGCGCACTACGTGGTCGTGTTAGTCATATTTGGTGCGCTTGATCGTTTTGAACGCCAACCGGCTTGAGTTCGCGGGCACGCGAGGTTGCGTGCGATAACGTGAATACGAAAATTTTTAGATTGAGCGCAGTCCTTTTGATAAAATTTCAGTCTCGATCATGAAAGCGCCTCAGGAGAGCAACTCTCTGCCTTTTGTGGTTACTTACTAGCCTTCTTTAGACAGACTAGCTTTGTTTGCCACATTTGTTCGTGTTCCTCGTTGGCGGTCGCCCGGTGGATTTGCGATACAGAGGCACCGATGAAAAGCGTGCGTGCTTTCCCGAAACAGTGTTACGCGGTGCGTTCGTCGTCGAGCGACCGCATCATAGGTAATTGAGACGTATGTGCTAATTCGCGTGAGCTTTAAAGTGTGCGAAGCTGAAGATGCGGCGGTGCAGCACTCGCAAAGAAAACGTGCGGTCGCCCGCCCGTTCCCTGGCTGATTTAGTCGTCGTTCGTGCTTAGTTGTTTGCTCGTTCGTTCGCACGCTCGTTTAGTCGTTTGCTCGCTCGTTAGTTCGCGCGCTCATATAGTCGTTCGCTTGCTCGTCTATTCTACTATTAGTTTCTACAGTCACCATGCCTTATTGAGACGCGCTTGCTGTAGGACTCTTAGGCTGGTGCGTTTATTTACGCAATGAGACAATAAATGGTGCACATGGACTTGTGACTGCAAAGGCAAATCTGTAATGCATCTATGTGAAAATAAACTGTTAACTTGCAACTCGAATGCCGTTTCATATCATTTTAACCTATGGATAAAACCATTTCACTTGCCGCAATTTCGGCGGCGTCATGGCGGGGGGATTCTTTGCGCGATCATGACTTCACTAATAAAGTCATATCTCGCAAATGTTACTTCGAAGGGAGTTCAACCGTCCTCAATGCATGCACCTCAGTGCAACTCGGTTCGCGACAAGTACGTCACTTAGTAAACGGACGAACCAACGCACGATGAAGTGTTATTCGTGATAAGTCATTAACCTCAAAAAATTACTGAAGGCCACAGTAGTCTTGTTTGAGAATGGGTCAAGCATTGTTATCGCGCTCCCGCTTCGCGCACGAATGCTAAAAACTCATTTTATTTTCTTGTGTACGCACAGTCCCGACTCGATGATCGGCCGCGGTATTTCTGTCGGCGTTGAGACACGAGAAACATAATAGCACCAGCGCCCACCTCTGAGGCTTTGCGCGCGCTTAGATTGGCAAGCACGCACGTTGGCGGCACTGTACTTGTAATACACTTTCGAGCCTCCAGAGCAGTGATCTCCGGCAGCCTTTGTACGTCATAGCTGATACGCGCCGTGAATTCACATGGTAAGGGCGGCGCGGATTCTTTAGGCTGAGGGCTTGCTGGAAGCCAAGAGGTTGTCATTCGATGGTAAACGTGTT